>NW_020173393.1:3717806-3936461 GCF_003031525.2 Neophocaena asiaeorientalis asiaeorientalis | reverse complement strand
CCGAAAAAAAAAAAAAAAAAAAAAAAAAAGATGGGGGTGGAGAGAATTTATATGTGCAAACTCAGCATTTCTTTAAGAATGAATATATAATATTTTATCACTAAAGGGGGAAAAAAATGTATTGACCCCACAGTGACCAAATGGGAACATAAGAGCTTATAGCTTTAAGCCAATCAATACCATCAGGAGTGATTAAGGACACTTTGGGGCCTATGCTTCCAGATCATTTCAATGTAAGCACAACATTAAAGAAACAGTAGGTCAGATTTTGGACGAGTCACATTTTTCCACTGGAGAGCCTCTTACATGGGTTACAAGTCAATCTACACATCTGTGAGAGTAGATCAGGCCCCAGAGTGAAGAAGAGGTAATCCCTAGGGTCCCTTTATTTTCGCCAAGAATCAACTCTAGATCAGAAAAGCCCTGACCAGCCAGTCCCCAGCCTCATCAAGCTGAAGGGAGGCACTCAGGATGTGAAAGCCACAGATGCCCCGTGTCCCGTGAAAATGCCAAAGAAAGAAGCCGCCTCTCCGGGTTCTCCCCCGTTTGCAGACATCATTTCTCTCTTGACTTTCCTAATACTAATAATCCTAATGGCAGTTTAGTTCATATACGGACCAACTGCCCTGTTCTAAGCCCCATGCAGGGCCCAAGGGATTCAGCAATGAGAGGCGGCCCATGTCCTCAAGTGGCTCACAGCCTCAGTGATGAATCAGAGAAAACGTGTCATAAACTCAGCCACAGAAGCACAGAGCAGTCAGGGAAAGCCCCCTGGAGGAGGTGACATCCTCTATCAATAAAAAGAAGGGGAACAGGAGGTACCCTCGAGCCAGAGGCATGATGGGGTGGCCTTCGGGGTTTGTGGTTGAAAACAAGAAAAAACTATGATGATCTGTCTCAAAAATAGGAATGTTCTGGAAGAATATTGGGAAACTCATCATGAAGAGAGAGCTGGAGGACAGCTTGAAAAAGAACAGAAACTAAGGCAGTTCTGGGGGACCAAGAAACAGGCAGTTGAGTGACCTCTTTTAGGACAACCTCTTGTGGTACAGATGCCACCCCTCCACTGGACACACCTGCTACACAAGCCTCTGGCTGCTGACTCACCCCCCACCCCCAGAGGATAAGTCCTGGGCAGGAGGGTCTAACTGGCTGAGTCCAGGTCACATGTCCAGCCACGCCCAGGCTGCTGGGGGTGGTAAGTATCCGGCAATTTCACATGGTGGCAAGCTCCACACTCCACCAAGATCCCACACAATGAGAGAGTCCCCAAATCAAGAAGCAGGGTTGGAGGCAGGACTCCCAAAACAAAAGCATGAAGGCTTCTCTCCTGTGATTATATAGAAGGGGAAAGGTAAGAGGAGAGGGCAGGAGAGGGGGCTGAGGCTGGAGATAGATGCTGGCGTCGTATCAGGAGAATGTTCAATTATTAATAAGAGCAGGTCATTTAACAAGCATTCACCGCTACCTCTTACATCCCAGGCACTGGAGTTATGTGCAGGTAAGATGGGGCCCCAGCCTATAAGAACTGAAGTAGCTCAGCACACAGACTATGAAGAGGCTGGCTTCTCTTCTAGTTGGCACTGGAGAGCCCATCCTGCTTTGTACAGCTGACGTCCACCTTGCCTGGTCAGTGCTTGGACTGCTCTGATTGATTACTATTTAGAACATAACTCCTGCTCATCCCCAGAAGGTCTCCGTCCACTGTGCTAAGAGCCATAACGCAGTGCACTCAGGGGACCATCACCAGTTCCTGACTTGTGTTCAGGGCTTCAGAATTCACAAAGCGTTTTCCCAATACTGACTCACGGGCAAATTTCCAGGATTCCATGTTTGACATGTGAATGATATTCTTCTTCCAGATCTCAAAAATAAACATAACCACTCTGTGTTCGGTACACAAGGGAGTACAGAACTACAGAAAAATATGTAAAGCAAATTTGGTAACTTCTGTTGGAGAGGAGCACAGAGATCTATGTAAAAGAACAGTCACTGCAATGTGACCGAGGACTCAGTGGAAGGAACTTAAACATGCAACAACGTGGTGGTTAAACAAACCATAGAACAGTCACTGGAATGGAAAACTATGAAGCCTTTACAAAGCATGCTTTTGAGGAATACATAATGCCATGGGAAAATTCTTAAAAATAGCACTAAATAGAAAAATAGATATTTATGTAAGTTCATGTGCACATATGACTTTTGTTCTTTATAGCAATCCCTATGTGCATATTCTCTACAATGAATATGCATTATTTTTGCCATCGTAAATCACGACTGTAAGAAATAACTTTAAAAGATGTTTAGTTGACGGCAGCACCACGTATACAATATATATTTCTCTATCCTGGGGGTTGAAGCCTGGCTCCTTTTATATGTAATTTCTCTCTCTCTGGGGCTTGGTTTCCTCAAAAATAAAGAGGAGACAATATCTCTGAACTTACGGGATGGTGGCACATTAGATGAAATGTGTAGGAAAATGCCTAACCCCATTCTTGGTTAGAGTGATCACACAGTAAATGCCAGTTCTCTTAAAAGAAAGCAAAAGCTCCAATACTGACAGCACACTGGTGTGAGTTCTAATGCAGAAAAGGTGACGGGATCAGGGTACTGATGTGTAATTGACCCAGGAATCGTTTCCCAGGGCTGCCGTAACAAATTACCACAAACTGGGTGGCTTAAGACGACAGAAACTTGTTCTTTCACAGTTCTGGAGTCCAGGAGTCTGAAACCAAAGTGTTGGCAGGGAATTACACCCCCCCCACCCAAAGGCTCTAGGAAGGATCCTTCCTTGCCTCTTCTGGTTTCTGGTGTCTGCTGGCAATCCTTGGTTTTTCTTGGCATGTAAATGCATCGCTCCAACCTCTGCCTCTGGCTTCACATGGTTCTTTTCCCCTGTGTGTCTGTGTGTCGCTTCTCCGCCACCAGTAACACCCTATGAGGGCTCAAGATAACCAGCCTGACCTCATCTTTGCCCGATTATATCAGCAAAGACCCTATTTCCAAATACAACCATATTCACAGGTGCCAAGACCAGGACCTTCACTTATCTCTTTGCAGGACAAATTTCAACCCATAACAGACCCCAACCTTCTCGCTATACATATCAGCAGTTAGAGCAAAGCAAAAACACGCTGCCAAGGGGCCAGTGGCATGAAGGAAAAGCCAGTACCGTTCTGGATCTGTGCCTGCTTCCATGGCAGGCTGATTGGAGGAAATACTCCCGTCTGTACGTGTATATGTTTACTCTGGATTTTCCCCAACACCTGCCCTTTCCAATCAGGTGACTAACTGGGTTCTTTGTATTTCTCTGCTCTAGAGATTTGTACAGGATGGAGAGAAGAAGCTGCTTGAAGTCAAGGGTTCCTTCTTCCTTTCTTTTTTTTTTTTTAAGGTCTAAACTTACTAAACAGATGATACTGTGAGTCCAAGAAGGGCTGGCCTAACGTGGGTGTGGTTTTGAAGGCTAGGAAGGAGAGGGGAGAAGTTCCTACACTGGGAAGAGGAAAGGAATGGATTTGTTTGACCCAAACTGCTGGATGACAGTACTCGTGGAGGGAACAGACCCCAAAAGGGATGCTGGGTGATGCACCTGGGCTGGCTCAACTCACGAGAAGGGCTCCAAGCCTTGGGAAGAAGAAGCAGAATTATTAGCCCCAAAGGGACCACAAGGAATGTGACAGCGGGCTTCTCAGAGGAAACCACAATGACCCGCTTAAGTCCCAGGATGTCGGTAAAGTCCTAGGGAAAGGGGAGGCCCAATAAAGGCTACGATGTAATGGCTCACGCCCTGGAGGCTCAGCGTTGATGTAAACACCTCAGTTCTTGTGCACCTGGGTTTGCAGCTTGAGGTTCGGTCTGACACTTAATGTCCTACAAGCATCAGAAGGAAAAAGAGAAGAAAACGTCCCAGCCCCACTTCCTCTGGCTTCAATCCCTCTAAAAGGACACTGACAGCACTTCCGTCTCCCCTCAGCACCCCCAGCGACCCTCCTGCTGGGCCCTGGGCTGGACCTCAGGGAGGACATGTGGACACTCATGCCAAGGTTGGAGAAGGCAGAGCTGAGAACCAGTGGCAGCTCCAGTTAGTTCCCTGGGCGAGATGGAGGCTTAGGGAGAGCGTCTGTGGGTGCAGTAACCCCCATCCTCTGCAACAGCCCCAGTAAAGATGAGGTGGGGGCAAAACCAGGGCTGAAGCCTGGAATGTTAGACTGAGGGCTTTTCTCAGGGAGAGGGATGAGGAAAAAGAGTGGGATGAGGGGCTGTGTCTAGCACTGAATTAACAGACTCAAGATGGAAGAGGTGTTCTCCCTCAGGGTAGCAATGTATCCTGGGTATGAAAAAGGGGCAAGGTTCCAAGGTGGACTTAGACTTACAGTCCCAGAGACTGTAAGAACCAGGAAAGAACTTAAGACAACCAGCACTGATGAAGCCCTACTATGTGCAGACACGTCACACCCACACAGGCATCAGCCCATTTAACTCTCACAGTGGTTCCCACATTAACGATGAAGAAACTGAGGCAGAGGGATTAAGGCCCAGGGTCAGTCAGCTAGGTGCAGGATTGGAATAAGCTGGCCTGTAACAAGTCGATGATGAGGACTTTGAAAGCGAAGAACAGGACGCCATGAGTGAGAACATCGAGGGAGTCTCTCATTAGACGGAACAGTGAGGCACATCTCCCTGAGAAGGAGTGATGCTGAGACCTGACAAAACCAGGCAACTGAAGAGTAGAGAAAACGACTGCAGCAAGAGGGTATGGCACGTGCAAAGGTCCTGAGCCAGGAAAGACTCAGACATGCCCAGGGAACTGAAACATGACCAGTGTGTCTGGAACATTTTGAGAGAGAAGAAAAGGGGCTCAGAGAAGACACCAGATCATGCAGGACCTTGCAGGCCGTGGTGAGGAGTTTAGGGTTCATCCTTTAGACCAGGGGAAGTGCCCAAAGGCCAGAGGCTGACTGACCCAGAGCCTAGCACTGAGCCTGACACATGGGAGGGGCTCAGTAAAAGGTTGTGGGACACATGAATACGTAGAGCCACACTAGATTTCCAAAAGGATGGAAACTGCTGGCTTTACAGAAGGAAGAGGAGGAGTTCAGCCTTTGCCCATGAGAAGAACAAACAATTTCACCTAATCCAAATTCACTTTCATGGCTCTCTGCCTAAGAAGCACGCGGAGCTGCTGCAAACCACAGGTGTATCACAACAGAATAATTTCAGTAATCATCGTCAAATGCCTCTATTTAGAAAAGCTCAGAAGACTGTATTAGTACACGCCAATATTTATGAAATGCCACGGTGCCATAATAAGGGTCTGAGAAAATTAAGATTAGGAGCAAGGGTTGCTCCTTCCAAGAGCGAAAGTGGCATGGTGGGAAAAGTAGCCATGTCACGTGGCTGCCGGGAACCTTGGTTTTCTGATCTGTAAAATGGAAGGATGGTAGCAAAGATTTAAAATGTGCTCTAATAAAGGGCCCAAAGGCATTTAATAACATTTATCAGACATTTCTTCATTAAAGAAACACTTGATAAAGACTATTTGCCCATTCATCCATGCATCCATCCAACAAAATGGTATTCGTACATACTGTGCGTGACGCACTGAATGAGGCACTAAAGATAGTCCAGGAACAAGACTGTCGTGGTCCTTGTTCCCATGGAACTTCTCATCTGGCGATACAGTGTACACTGAACAAGTAACATCAGCGATGCGTGTTCCTGAGGAAAAGAGCAGGGTGCAATGGGGAACACTTACAGAGAGAGCAGACCCAGACTGGAGCATCTGGGGAGCACCGGCCTAAGGAAGAGATGCAAGAGCTGAGATACGAAGGGGAAGTACAAGAGAACGGGGTGGAGGCGAAAGTTCTACGAGAGTGCCAGTCTCATGTGAGTTCCTGAGGCAGGAAAGGGTCTGGAGCATTCTGGCAACTGAGAAGAGCCAGTGTGAAGTGAACATGGGGGGAACTGGGATGTGGGGGGCTGGACCCCTCGACGGCTACAGGAGGGCATTGCTCTCCTCTCTCAGAGCAAGAGGAAAGCCTCCAAAAGATTCTAGGCAGAAGCTGGGTGGGGGCAATGAAAGGGACAGATAACGTGAACAGGCCTACGTTCTAGAACAATCTCTGGCTTCTGTGCAGAGAGTGGGTAAAAGTCAGAAGAGGAAGCCGAGAAGTCTGTGTGAAAGTCTTCCAGTGATCCAGGCGAGAGGAGATGGTGCATGGCACCAGGGCAGCGGCGGCAGAGATAGAGAGACGTGAGCAGACCTGTGATGGGCTCAGGAGGTAAAGGGGCAGGACGGAGTGATTGACGAGGAGAGGGGAGAGGAGAAAGGTCAGAGAGAAGTGTGACCCCTGGGTTTCTGAATCAGCACCAGAGTGAGGAAGTGGCCTTTTGAGACAAGGAGCATTAGAGCTTGAGTAGACGGAGATGAATCAGGACTTCAGTTTGGGAGATGTTGAGTTTGGAGAGTCTGCATGACCCCACAGGGCATCCAGTGGGCTAAAGATGAGCCGAAAGAGCCTATGTGTGCGTGCAAATACACACACACAACACACACACACACACCACGCACACACAGGCACTATAAGATCTGAATTTATTTGGCCAACATCAAAGCTGGCCACACAGAGAACAGCAGATGCGGTAGGTAGCCTTCCGCAGAGGTGCAGTGCACGCCTGGGGTTTCCAATGGAAAAAGTGATTCTATCACGTAAACCAAGACGCTTTTGAAAGTAAAGTCAGCATTTTCAAAAAACTACCATGGGACAACAGGCATAGAGGTTGTCCCATGGTCACCTTACTAATGGGCACCTGTAGCGGTTGATGACTCTGCTCACCCACGTCAAGCAAGATCCTACCAGATCCGAAAAGCTCAATTTCGTACCATGTCACAGCTTTACCGTACCTGGGGCTTGTGTCTATACTTGGGAGAAACGTACACAAACAACAGATGCCCTTAATAGGAACTAGATAGAGCCATCCAGTAGCCTCCTGCTTGGGGTCAAACTCAGAGTCAATAAGGTCACACAAGCCACACCCTCACCTAGACATCTCTGAGCATCTCTCTCCGGCTTAACGACATCCTGGCAAAGCTGTGTCTCAGAGCAGCTGGGAGGACAAGGCAGCTGGGCAGTGGGCTGTGTACACGAGTTCATAAGAGATGTCTGACGGCAACTGAAGTCATGGGGAGAGTTGAGGCCATCCGTGGTGTGATGGTTAATTTTGTGTGCCAACTTGACTGGGCTAAGGGATGCCCAAATAGCTGGTATTTACAGCTGGCATTATTTCTGGGTGTGTCTATGAGGGTGCTTCCAGACTTGATTAGCATTTGAACTGGAGAATTGAATAAAGCAAACAGTACTCCCCAATGTGGGTGGGCGTCATCCAATCCTCTGAAAGGCCAAACAGAACAGAAAGGCACCTCCTCCAGGTGTATCTCCCCTAGAATACATCGGCTATGACTCTCGTAGGCCTACATCACGCAGGTATTCATCAGGAATGTATATTAGGCCTTCAGTCCCACTGGTGAAGGATAAACTTGGCATTCAGGATGCCGGGACAACAACTTTATGAGCTATATTTGGACTGTAGCGGTTCCCCTGCATATATACAAGCTATGTCTGTGTGGCCCAGAAGGAAAACAATGACCTCAAATTCTTGAGAAGCTTTCTTCCCCGCAAATCCCATGACTATCAGGCTCCCAGACAAAACTCAGTGATGTCCCACTGGTAGCTAAAGCTTAGAATCTCAAAGCTAAAAGAAATCCTAAAATTTCCTGAATCCAGATGACATATGACTTCGCCCATATGCTTAAGAATTCACCCAGCCTTGGTCTGCATACCTCTGGGGATGGGGAACTTATTACCAACAAAATTATCTACTGCCCTCCCCAACAGCTTGATCCAGAAGAAAGTTCTTCCCCATGAGTCATCATAAAAGCTACCACCCCCAACAGAGCCTCAAACACAGTTGGTCACGTACCTGTAGGCACCGCTGGGTCCAACATTGGTTTCTCCCACGTGTTAATCTGCTCCCAGGTAAACCCATTGGTCCCCAGGGCCACGCTGTAACCACAGTTGCTGTAGTGGTCATCAAAGGAACAGCCACCTGCAGACAAAAGAGACGTGAGTAAATATACCCTTGTGTCTGGGGCTTGGTTCATTACCCCCGTCTCATCAGCTCTTCATTTACAGCTTTGAATTTTAAACTCTGGAGGAGATTCTTTTTCAGGCAAGCAAATTGGATTTTTATATTTGCTTTGGCGCTCTCAAGAAAGACATTGGCATCTGCAGGCCCCCTATTTAAAAAAGTTAATAAGGCTAGTTACATTGATTTCAATCTTCCTTCCTGAGAAAGTAAACAGCAATGTCTCATTCTAAGCAGGAAAAATGAATGCCAGGGCATGCCTCTGTAATTGCTTCCTCCAACATGGAGAGATGCTGCAAGGCAGCAGAGCAAGCACTAGCTTTCAGAGTCTTGAAAAACTAGACACGAATCTCAGCTTTGCAAAGCTGGGTCAGCTTGGACCAGATGCTCCGCCATCTGTGTCTCAGTTTCCTCACCTGGAATATGGAGGGAAAGATCCACTTGACAGAAATATCAGGAGGATTAAATGGAAAAACATACGAAAACTGGCACAGAATAAATTCTCAACACCCACCTCCTTCCCTATAAAAGAAGTCTTCGTGGAGTAAAAATCAAATGTGTAGAGAATTAGACAATCGTGCACCTGGAAGATAATACTGTCAAGGCTGACAGTATTTAAAGCTTCTCCCTAAAAGTCCAAGCCATCCATCACCCACCGCTTTGCAATGAGTTGTGTAAGTTGGATTTTGCTGAGCATATGCTATGGGCTCTAAGTCCCCTCCAGGTGACATTAAGGGAGATGTGTGGTATGGAATTGGGGCTCTAACTAGGAAATGCTGGTCTGTCCAGAGAAGCAGGAGGTGACTATATGCTGGAAGGAGAAGGGGAAGAGGAAGAGGAGAACTAATCAGGGCTTTAAAGTTCAGGAGCATCTCCATGAGCACAGAGCAAGAGGCAGAGTACTCTGGGGCGAGCTGGCAGGACGCACAGAGGAACAGAGAAAGCACCAGGACCGAGTTTCACACTCGGGTCCACAGTCGCCCTGCGCTTTTTTGTCTCCTTACTGCTCAGACCTCATCACATCACAATCTCCCTCCCCTAAACAACCATTGGTTCCACTATCACACATCCAAACCACATCCATGGTTCTGCTCCACGTACAGAAACCATCCCTTGCTAGCCCCTTCCTGTGTCTGCAGCCTCATGTAATATCGCACCATTGTCTCCATTAGCAACAAAGGACCAAATCCCTTCTCTACCCCCAGACCTGGGATTTCCTCTGCTTAGTGCTGGTGGAAGGCCTGTTGACAGATCTGATACACACTGCTAAAACTAAACCTACGATGGCAAAGCTCTCTCCGCTTCCTTTCTTGCAGAGTATGGAAACCCAGAAGAGTTGGGCTGGGCAAAGGAGAGCCGGACCTGTTTTGGTAGTGCAAGGGTTGGGGCTTGAGTTGAGAGAATTAAATAGCTTTGCACTAAAAAGCAACAAGAATTTGCAGTATAGACACCTAAAGAGAGAGGGAAGGAGAGGGAGAGAGAGAGATCCAAGAAACACATTGTAAAGCAGACACCTACAGAAGGTGAAAGCCGATGAGAAATCTCCTGTGATGGGAAATGGCTGATGAACTGGTAGAAACTAAAATTTCTGTTTACTTTCATTGATTCATTCTTTCATTCACAATTATTTAATTGAGCTCTTAGGGTGGATCCAGAAGAGTACAAGGTGCTATCTACACAGTGGTTTACAAAAGAGGCATGCTATCTCTAGCATGAGTGAGGCAGACAGACAGTAAACAGGCAAACTAGTAAGTAACTCTGCATTTCTGTAGGTGCTACGAAGGATGCGGTTGGGGTGACTGAGAGGACCCCTAGGCTGATGTGGTCCAGGAAGCCTTTCTGACCATGAATTGGAGACAGTTCCCTGTCTGTGATCCGTCCACTACATCCAACTCCACACTGAGAGCTGGCAACATACAACAGCCCTGTATCACTGGTGCTTCGGGAAACAAAGGGAAGAAGGGCAATGCCCAGTGTGGATGGACAAGGGTCAACAGACAAGGATGGAAGTCCCAAGAGACAAGAGGAAAGGTCAGGGGAAGAAAGCAGAGGAGACTTCATTCCAGATAGAGTGGACAAGGGAGACCTCTGAAAGGCAAGGACAGAGGCAATCAACCAGCTTCCACTAGACAGTAAGCTTCAGAATGGCTGGGAATGGCACTGGCACAGAGGATGGGCTTAAGAAATATCCATTGATTGAATGAACCCATAAATGTGAATGGGATGCCAGACAGAGACCAAACTACGTTCCAGTAACAGTGAGCCCACAGCGGTCCCCAAGCTCCACCGGCTCTTTCCATTCTCATACTTACTTATCACTTCTAATACCTAGAAAGCTTCTTCCCCATATTGCCTGCCTGAAAATTCCAAACTATATCCTCCCCCAAATCACTTCCTCTATAGACCTTCTCTGATCAGAACAGCACAGTGAATGCCACAGAGACGAAAACACAACACACTCCATTTAAAATTTAGAAAATAGTAGCAGCAGCCACAGTTCCAATTGCTCAGAGGGCCACCCTCCCATCCTTACACCACCGCTGCCTCACTGGAGCCTGTCTCCCAGCCTGTGGAAGACAAACCAACCACGTCAATGCCACTGACAACACCCAGATCCCGATGTGCTGGAATTGGCAAGCGAGGGGAGCCTGCAGCATCTCAAGTGTTCACGGGCAGAACTGACAAATCGTCCTAAACTGAGATAGCATCCAGGGCTACAGAAAGAAAGCATGGCCAAGATGACGCTAGGTGCATGGCGAACTGTTGAGGTCTTCTCTCTTGGGCACACAAGAACTCTGTATTTTCAGGCCACCTTGCATCCGGGGAAAACCATGTGGTAAACCTTGGAAATGTGTAATAAAGTGATACCATGTGCAAGACTAGCCCCTCCAAAATAATCTCTTACTAGCAATCCTTCTCACCCCACTGTGAAGACCTTCAAAGGTGTACTTGAAGGCAATGCCATCAAAGGAAGAAAGATGTCTAGATCCCTGAGACATTCATTGGAGGAGTGTCACCCAGACAGTCGCCTGACCAGTAATACTGCCAGTGAACATAACAGGAGCAAAATGCCGACTTTTCTAGTCTTAATACGCCACTGACATCTTAGGGCTTAGTTATTACCATAGCAGAGCCTTGCACATCCTGACTAATATAAGAAGCGTGCTCTCTTGAGCATTTGCTCCATGTCAGGCAATAAACTAGGCACTGATTACAGACACTGTCACCTTTGCTTTCACTTAATCCTCGCAACTTTGTGAAGTAGATTTTTATCCCTACTTAAGTATAAGGTAATTGATGCATTAAAGGTTTAAACGACCTGCTCAGGTAACACGGAAGGAAAGTGTCAGAGGCAAGTGTAAATCTATGGTGACCTAACCACAGAACCCATGCTCTTTCTAATAGACCAGAGAAAGAATGTATTCCCCAGAAACCAAGGACCAAGCCTTTCACTTACAAGGTGATGAGAGGGGGTTAGGAAGATAAAGTGCTTCCAGGGTGGTTGTGTCTTTCCCATTTGAATTCATTACGCTGCTTATTATCCTAGAAACATTTAATGACATTTTTTGTTTTTTGTTTTTATTTTTATAGGTCTGTGCAGGGGCACAGGATTGACAGATATGATTCTTACCCTCACAAGGTTTGCAGAGGACAGGGAAAGATAACCACACAAACATACACTTGAGGGTGTGATGCAAAACACACTTTTACAGAGATATGTCGAAGCTCAAAGGAAAAATTATTAATAAATTTTACTTAATGGTCTAATTAATCCAATTCTCAGCTGTGTTCTAGACAAGATTTAGGAGGGCTCACAGTTATACCTCTGGGCATCCCAGCTTACAGATCCCAAGCAAGGTCATATCAATCATTTGCCCCTAGTCTCCTGGATCAGGTCAGTCGTCCACCCCTCACCTCCCTTCCTCCACCCAACAGTAGATGGCCTGCTCAGCTGCCCCCAAGCTGAGTGCTGGCAGGTCCTGGCCCTCTACGGGGTAGGGACCCCTCTCCTCTTCACAGCCACCCCCGGGCACCTCGCTGCCTCCACCTGCGAAGCTCTGGTGACCACTTCAACTTGCAGCCACTGAACCAATGTCTTTCCAACAGTCTGTTCTTTGATACTGGGGTCCCACAGCAGCAGGCCTGTGGCCCCAGTGACCTGGTTCTTATTTTCAGACCACAGCCCTCTGTTTCCCTTGAAGAGGGGCTGGCTTAAAGTAGAGCCGAAAGCAGCCTTACATTCTATTTTGAGCCACTGTTTCTTCGGGACAGCCAGGCCCCCCTGTCAGTTCTATTCCATGCTGCCAGAATTTGTCATCTATTATGTGGACCTCAGTGTCTCTCAATACAGAAGAGTTTCTAGGAACAGGCCCCTGTCCTGCACTTTATCACACATGTATGTCCAAACTCCAGGGGTACACATGGTTCATGACTTTTCTGTGCAGCTCCTGGGCTCCCAGCAAAGCAGGATGCATGGCCAAGTGATCGTCTGAAGTATCCCTGTGCTTTGTATAGATCAAGAACATAGACCAAAAAAAAAAAAAAAAAAAAAAAAGACCCATAGACCATGTGGTAACTGGTTACCAATCTACCCTCTATCAACTCGAGTCCAGCCACTGTGGATGGACAAACACAGAAGAAGGAAGTACAGCATGATAGCAAAAGGCAAACTGAGGACAGGAGAAGAAAGACAAGCAGGACAGAAGGAGAGAGTTACAAGTCCACCCTGCAATTTCCCAAATGTCCACCTGCTGAAAGGGAGTTACCTATTTGACTCTGAGCTTCCGGAGGCCAAGAGAAAAAGGACAATCTGTTCAGATACTGGACACTCTGTGTTCATACAATAAAAGCCAAATTGCTCAGGTAAATTACAACCATTCCAGGTGCTTAGATCACACGAGAACTTCTCCAAAGGGGTACTGGTAACAGAAATCCCATATCCCATAATGAACAGTATCTAAGACAGCATCCACACATGGGGCGCATGGCCAATTTCATGAGACTATTTCTCATAATCATTCTCAATATAAATTGATAGCATCACCCAAACATACAAGTTAGGAAAAGCAACTCACTGGAGCCCAATATGATACAGTCTAGACACCTGCTCCCTGTCGATCTGACTTGACCCAGAGATAAGTTTTGAAAGCTATTCAGGAGAGAAAATATACTTGATAAATATTTTTTTAGCAAGCCTCCCTGAGTTTTCTTCCTCTCAGCCAACAGACTGAGAAATAGAATGGTTATGAGCTCAAGATTATACACTCTGGCAATGATCTACACTGCCAGAGGGTGCAGCCCCTCTAGCTCACCTTCCTTCCTCCTTTCTGGGCCTTCATTTTCTGGGGTGCAAGATGGATCATGAAGGAACCTTCCAGTGGTCAAGATTAAGGATTCCAGAGGCTCAGAAAGGCCTGGGAACTCTCAGGAGCCCCAGAGAGGCAGCGCCATGCCACCAGCCCAAGGACGAGCTACTGAGAGCCACCAAAGGGAGGAGAAGGAAGGAGAGACTGGCTTCCCGTGCACTCACAGCATGAAATACTCAAACGCACGATCCTGAGTCTCCTCGCGGCTCCTCTTGCTCTTTCAAAAATTATGTTTCTCGTCAAGAAAACTTTCCGTTTTTAAAACAAATTGTGATGGGTGATGTAAAGTGGCTACTGTATAACAATGTGGAACGGAAGAGATCATGGGGCAAGCGAAATGAAGCACCGCCAACCACACCAAAGGCTGATCTTCATTCAAAGAAGGTGATGTGTATATGGTGGGATTGGAAGGGAGTCTTCTATTATGAGCTCCTTCTGGAAAACCAAACAATTAATTCCAACAAGTACTGCTCCCAGTTAGATCAACTGAAAGCAGCACTCAACAAAAAGCGTCCAGAGTAGTCAACAGAAAACGCATAATCTTCCATCAGGATAATGCAAGACCATATGTTTGTTTGATGACCAGGCAAAAACTGTTACAGCTTGGCTGGGAAGTTCTGATTCATCCGCTGTAGTCACCAGACATTGAGCCTTCGGATTTCCATTTATTTCGGTCTTTAAAAAATTCTCTTAATGGAAAAAATTTCAATTCCCGGGAAGACTGTAAAAGGCACCTGGAACAGTTCTTTGTTCAAAAAGATAAAAAAAGTTTTGGGAAGATGGAATTGTGAAATTGCCTGGAAATTGGCAGAAGGTCGTGGAACAAAAGGGTGAATATGTTGTTCAATAAAGTTCTTGGTGAAAATGAAAAAAAAAAAATTATGTTTCTCGGGCTTTCCTGGTGGCGCAGTGGTTGAGAGTCCGCCTGCCGATGCAGGGGACACGGGTTCATGCCCCGGTCCGGGAAGATCCCACATGCCGCAGAGCGGCTGGGCCTGTGAGCCTGTGCTCCGCAACAGGAGAGGCCACAACAGTGAGAGGCCCGCGTACCGCAAAAAAAAAAAAAAAAAAAAAATTATGTTTCTCTCTGTCTCGGTGGAATCCCTTGGCACATAACACCTGCTAAAAAAGGGTCCAGACCATCTCTGCAGGTGTCTGTGGCAGGCTACTTGGGGAAGACTTATCACTGGAGAGATCCTCCAAAGACACTCATTCGGATGCTCGCCTCATTCTGTTTTAAACTGGTCCCATTCAACTGATACCAACTCCATCACTATCATTTTGGAAGAAAACAAAAATCTCCTAAAACGACCCGCACCCCCAGAATTGGGCTCAGCCTCCAAAGCACATGTCCTGGTTTGGAGAAGACCCAAATAATTGAGGGAGGACAGAGCAGTGCAGCCACAGACCGAGGGAGGACCCAGCACTATCTCTCTACACAGGGACAGAGAAGCTACTTTCCTGGACAGGTTGAGGTCAAAAGGTAGCAAAGGCCCCAGATGCTCTGATGTGAGTCAAGCATATAAAGTCAACAGAGAAATGGAAAACGGTAGCAAGGAAATTGGATTTTGAAAATCCATTTGGGTTTGGTAATGTATAGCATATCAGCATCTGTAAGGGAAGTAAAAATAGTGCAGGATACATACTTTAAGATACATTAAAGCATAAATAAAGTTTATAGTGCCAATCAGAATTTTTTTAAACATGAGCTCCTCTTTTGAAAATGAGAGCGGAATAGAATTCAATAAAAATATAAATGTGTCTGCTTCTGCATTTCTCAGATATGATCCTGTGTATTCTTGAACAGAATTGAGTTCGGAAGAGAAACGAACAGTTTTCTGGGCTTCTGCTCTTTCCCAGGCACTGTACTTGAGCTATGTAAGTATATATTTATATATGTATGTCTATGAATGGAGGTTAAGTCTAACTACCCCCACTCCCTAAGACAGGGGTCAAGCGACATTTTCTGTAGAGGGCCAGATATTAAAGATGTTCACCTTGCAGGTGTACTGGTTTTCTCTTGCTACCCAACAAGTTACCACAAACTCAAAACAACACCTATTTATTATCTTCTGGTTTCCGCAAGTAAGAGGTACAGACAAGGCTGCACCTTATCAGGGCCTCACAAGGCTGAGGTCAAAGTATCAGGCGACCTGCTTTACTTTCTGGAGCCTGGGTCATCTTTCGCATGGTGTTTCGCAGAATTCAGTTCCTTGTAATTATAGGATCAAGGTCCCTCCTCTCTGGCTGGCCATCATCTAGGAACCACTCTCAGCCCCTAGAAACTACCCACAGTTCCTGCCATAAACCCTCTCATGTCTCACATCTCTTTCTGGGTAAGACTCCATCCTTTTTAAGGGCTCATCTGATTCAGTCAGGCCCACCCAACCAAGATCTTCTCCTTTTTGGTTAACTAAAGTCAACCAACTTGGGAACTTTATTACATCTGCGAAATTCCTTCACCTTGGTCACTAACATAACCTAATCATAACAGTGAAATCTATCCAATTCAGAGTCCCTCCCAAAGGATGGGGATTATACAAGACATGAATACCGGGGGCCAGTAATCTTGGGGACCAATTTGGAATTCTGCCCACCACAGAAGGCCACTGGGTCTCTGTCACTATGACTCAGCAATGCCATTGGAGCAGAAGCAGCTAGAAGCCACAAAGAAAGATGGGCAGAGTTATGTTCTAATAAAACTTGATTTACTGACACTGCACTTTGAATTTCCTATGATTTTTCACGTCACAAAACAGTATTCTTCGTTTGAGTTGTCTAAACATTTTAAAATGTAAACACCAATCCTCTTTTGTGGGTAGAGTACAAAATCAGTGAAGGTCCAGAACTGGCCTGCAGGCTGTAGTTTGCGAACCTTTGCTTTGATGCCATAAAAGTTTCCAATTTTAACATGGTCACAGAAAAGTACCGTGTTTCACCATTTGAGTGTTTGATGTCATGTGCTTTTGATACCTCCTTCCCATTTCTCAGTTGTAGAACGTCTCTTCCTTCCTCCCAGAAGTGCAAGGGGGGACATGTTATCCA
Source organism: Neophocaena asiaeorientalis asiaeorientalis (assembly GCF_003031525.2). Lineage (NCBI taxonomy): Eukaryota > Metazoa > Chordata > Mammalia > Artiodactyla > Phocoenidae > Neophocaena > Neophocaena asiaeorientalis. The sequence continues at coordinate 3,919,902 of NW_020173393.1, read as the reverse complement.
CCGCCTTCCAAAGCTACACTCCCGGCCTGTAGCTACACTGCCGGCTTCTTTTGAGAGAAGCACAAAAGGTAGCTGGATTTAAATAAACACTTCACGGACATCACAGCATGTGTTCTCCATGGGTGAGGAGTAATGCTCGAACTTCACAGACGAGGAAACCAAGGCCAGAGCAGGTGACATTCTCAACACCACCCAGTCAATCAGAGGCACAGCTAAGACTCAAATCAAGGACTCCTTTCTTAGCCAGAAAGTCTGACAACCAGGGCAGACCTCAGCTACTACATTCACGGGAGACCAGTGCAAACCCAAAATGCAAAGCCTTTTGCTTAAAAACTATTAAGAATTTCAACGTGGCCATAGCAGAACATTAAACTAAGCATGGGGTCCTTCCAAGTGCCAGGCCCTGGGTGACTACACAAGCCATACACCCATGAAGCCAGCCCTACTCTGTGGACACACACATTCTAATGATAAAGCTCGCCGGCCTCCACGTCATCAAGATGCTGCCCTTGTTCCAACAAAGACTTTGAAGGCAGGGCAGTATCTAAGTGGCTTATTAATCGCGGGCAGGCTATCGTGGGTAGGCGAGTCTTGCCCCCGGAATGAATGTAAACCAGCCTGGCATAAGTTGAATTCCTTTTGGGAATATCTAATTGAATTTGCAGAAGTCTATGCCAAGGGGGGTGTTTAAAAAAGTGCACCAATATGATAAGAAGGCCTTCACACCATGATATCTAATTCAGTAAGCAAAAATAAAGGCAGGGCACGTTCCAATTAGTGTGTGATTTATTTGCTTTAACAAATCCAATTAGTAGCATGTTTTATAAAGTCCTCTAATGTCAAACACTCATGGACTCAACAGATAGAAACAATACTCCTAATAGGAAAAAGAATGTTTTAAAGCTCTTAGAACAGTGAATTTATTATAAATAAGATGATGTCTCTCTGATGGCTCAGGCATTCCCCAAGGACCAGGGAAACAGGGTCTGATCTGTTCATTTGGTTCTTTCTCCCAGAGACTCTGGGAGGCAACTCAGGTTAATTTGGCCCATTATAATAAACCCAGGAAAACAACAAAGGTGGAAGCAAGCAAAGGGACTTCAACGGAGAATAATGACCTTGCTGCTGGGTGTCTTCTAGACCAGAGATGGGTTCTGACTTCCAAGGCAGCACAGTGGAGCAGGAAAAGACAAGGCTAACAGAAACAGCGACCTTCTAGAACCTGCTCCAGCACCCTCACACCCGCTCCAGACTCCAGTGTTTTCTCTCTTTGAGAGAACTAAAGAGTTCAAGGAGATTAGCGTCCCTCGGGCGTGCCCGCCTTGCGTGGTGGATGATGGTTTCTGACCAGTGAAACTGAGCATCCGTAGGGTTTAAATGTATGGACTCTGGAGCCAGCATCCCAGCTTTTTTTTTTTTTTTTTTTTTAAACTGTGTGACCTTGACCAGGTTATTTAACCTCTATGTGCTTCAATTCCTCATCTGTAAAACGAGGATAATCATAGTGCCCATCCCTTGGGGGTTGTGATGAAGATTCGGTAAATGTAAAGACTTGGAACGGCGCCTGGCACATAGTAGGTTCTAAGTAAGTATTTGTTAAATTAATATTTAATCCCAATGTATGCATTAGAAATGGGAAAGATAGCTATGTTGTCTGTGTCCACACTGCATAATCTCAAAACAAATAAAATATTTTAAAGAAACTATCTGGGCTGGTCCATCACATCCTGTATGAATCAGCAGTGCCCATGGTGATAAGCTATTGACATGCGCTGTCACTCCCAGCTTCATTCGCCACTTACTGCTGTGTGACCTCAGGCAACTCACCTAACCTCGCAGGTCAGAGATTCTTCCCAGGTAACAAAGGAATAAATTAAACTCTCTCAAAGGGCACTTCGATTTCTGACACCCTGGGAGATGGTGACTGTGCATCCACATATCACCCAGCTACATTTGCTGGGATGCTGGTGGGATACAGGAGGGCCAGGTGTCCCCTGGAAATAAAAGCCTCTGTTCAGACCAGTTTCCCTGCGGTGTCTGCCGTGGGCCTCAGTCTGGTGCATCTTAATGTCCTACAAGAAGAGAGCACAGTGGAACGTGGTAGGCAGATTTCCATCTCCTCATACGTGCCAGCCCTCCCAGGCTCCCGGAGACAGCAGGGAAGAGGGCCGTCTGCTCTGCCGCAGGCAATGTCTCAGCACATGCTGTTCTGCATTGTGACCAGGAGGAAAGAACGAAGGAGGCGCGCATGTGTGGGGTCAGCACTCAGCTTCACCCTGCCAAGAGGATGGTGGTGGGCGAGGGACAGTGGTCACCTCCGGTTAAAGTGAAGATGGCTCAATTTGGAGACCAGCTGGAGAGTCCACCAGCCTGAACAGCGGCCCCACCCAACCCAGCAAGTCTGTTTCTGTTTCCCCCAAACAACCCGGGAGCAGATTCAGGGATTCCGCTGCTCTCCCACGTTTCAAGAGGCAAGAGGTCACCTGGCCCAGCTCCTAAATTTACAGGTGGGCAGACAGGCATCAAGAGGACAAGGCTGCAAAGAGAGGGGTGCAGAGCTGGGATGGAAGCCAGCTCCCCTGGCCCCGGGCCAGCGCTCTGCCCACTCAGAAGCCGGAATAGCATCTTTCATCTTTTCTCACACCGTGGTGATGTCTTTTTTTCATTTTTATTTTTGAGGGAGCAGTGAAAGAAAGAGATGGCCGAGGGTCATAACCCATTTCAGGGAAACTTTAGATCGGCTGGGAAAGGTGAGTAAAGGTTTCCTCTACACAGAAGAAAGGGCTGACACTGCTTTATGGCAGGAGTCGTGTCAACTTCTGAAGACCTCAGAAGCCTAAGTCAGCCGGATGGCCTCAGAGTCTTTGCACTGCTGTTCCCCCTGCCTGGAACACTCTCACCCTAGCGCTTCACGTGGCATCACGTGGCTGGCCACATCAAACGCCACCTTCTCAGAGAAGCCTCTCTGAACATTCCACGGGAATCAACTTCCTCTCTTCCCCAATTCTCCTCTAACATACCGTCTTGCTTCTGTTCGATGGTGTTATTCATACCCCCTGAGTAACTCTGCAATTACTCATTTACTCATTTGTTTATTTTCTGTCTTCCCACCACCCGTTTAAGTCCACCGGAGCAGGAAGCATACGTCCATGTTCTTTGCCACTGAATCCTCAGGACATATCAAAGAGCCTGGCACTTTGACGCTTGAGAGCTTAAGGGAAACTCAATACATGCCTCAGAATGAATGAATGAATGGAGTGTGATGAAGTGTCAGGAGTGCAAGACGGCAACAGAGGTTGGCGCCCAGCTTGGTTCTGGCACTTTCTTTATGACCTCTGATGGGTCAGAGAAGATCTCGAGCCTCCACTTCTTCATCTGTGAAGTGGGAACAATAATTACAGCCGCTGGTGCTTATCGAGTGCTTACTGTGTACTGTACAAAGTGATTAAATATCCTCATTTAATCCTCAAGGAGCCTCACGATATTGGTACTATTACTACCGATGCTTTATGCATGATGAAACTAAGAACCAGCTACATAACCTGCCCCAAATCTCACAGCTAGGAAATGGCTGGATTGGGGTTTGAACCAAGGCAGTCCTATTCCAAACACCACAGCCTTAGTCACTAGGTCATAACCCTAAGTGACCACTAACATTGCTACCTCTACAGGAATATCTGGCTTGCTAAACGCCTCTTCTTCTGAAACTGACTTATTATTTTTTCAATAAATTTATTTTATTTATTTATTTTTGGCTGTGTTTGGTCTTCACTGCTGCGCGCGGGCTTTCTCTAGTTGCGGTGAGCCGGGGCTACTCTCTGTTGCGACGCGCAGGCTTCTCGTTTGCGGTGGCTTCTCTTGTTGCGGAGCACAGGCTCTAGGAGTGTGGGCTTCAGTAGTTGTGGCTCTCGGGCTCTAGAGCGCAGGCTCAGTAGTTGTGGCGCACAGACTTAGTTGCTCCGCAGCCTGTGGGATCTTCCCGGACCAGAGCTCGAACCCATGTCCCTTGCATTGGCAGGCAAATTCTTAACCACTGCACCACCAGGGAAGCCCCTGACTTATTTTTAACATATAATTGTTTCAAAAGAAGAAAGAAAGAGAAGCAGCCACACATCCTGAGCCCTGGTCCAGCAAGACCAACAAGGTCAGGCTCCTGGGTCTCCACTCACTGTCCTGAAGGTTCAAGGTCATGAGGAGTCACGTGGTCCACACATGGCTCTCTCTGGGTCTCTGGTGCTCCCTTTGACCTCACTGTAAACCTCAGCTCCATTAGTGACATGCCCTAGAGAACCTCAGGAGAGACGACAGCCGAGTGCTCCTACCTGGCCCAGCAAGGAGCGGACTCTTGTAATAATCACATCAAGAATCCCTGGGAGAGAACATCTTCAGGTCATTCAAAGCTTTCCCAAGTTTCACCTTGGGAAAAATCAGCCTTCTGTGCCTACTCTGTATAACTTTAAATAATTAAGTGGCAGGCTCTTTACAAGCACTACCTTATTTCTCTTACAGCAGCCCTGTGAGTTGCTCTGTGGGATTCAATGTACAATTTTGCAAAGTTGGAATCTGGGGCTCAGAAAGGTTAAGTAACTTCCTCAAGGGTACACAGCGTGTAAAGGGCAGAGTCAGGAATCAAATTACTTACAATCTGACCCCAAAGCACAAGCCTTCTCAACACTATGATAATGTCTCCTGCATGCAAAACCAGTAAACTCCTCCAGTTGGGCGATTCTCATGCCTCCTTATTATCTCTCTGAATTAACAGCCCATGCTTGAATGACATTCAGTAATCCTAGATCGGGTAACTACTGTGCGCCAGACCTTATTCTAGGCACCAGAGACAGAGCAGGGATTAAGAGCTGTGTGTCCCTCTTTCACAAAGCTCATGTTCTAGTGGGAGCCAAACAAGGAAAACATGGAGAGAAATAAAGCAGGTAAGGTACCCACCTTGGTTTGTCACGTACAATCATACTTTGAACATGATAGGCATTCAATAAACATATCCATAAGGTGGATCGAGAAAGTGATCCCTGCTATTCCTTGCCAGGCAACAGGCCAGCCATTCATAATAATAATAAATAATAATAAATTAAATGGCAACATAATACCATTTAATCCTAACTCATTTTATGATCCAGGAATTACTCATTCTCATTTTAAAGATGAAGAAACTGAGATTCCAATGAGATAAGAACCCAAATCTAAGTTCCCTACATTGGTGGATTTCCTCTTTCCTTTCCCCAAAGGCCAGCATTTCTCTGCTACACAATGCCATGCCTACAAAAGCTTCAGAAACATTTAGGACTGGTTGACGATATTGGTTTATGTACTCAGTTTTTATATGTATATTAACATTTAATTACATAAAGTAAAAATTAGGTTTGCACACAGTCAATTAAACTCAATAATAGCGTTATATAAATCACCCAACTGATAATTGTGTAGATAAAATATTTATTGAGGTCTGAATATTATCGTAAGTATAGTCGCTGTGAGCTCTCTCAAAACAGTTAAGCTTTGGCAAATCTGCCTGTGGTGGCCAGCTGGGCTCCATCTACCAGGGCCGTTAAATGTGCATTAAATGTGGAATGAAAGATTCCATTAAGGACAGAGGCTAAAGGAGCCTCAATGAGTCTAAAGTTCATATTACCTGGATGCCACGATTGGGTCAGTCCACTAAGAGTGTGTTCTGAGGTCTTAGGGATGCTGACGGTGCCTTAGGTATAACTGCAGTTTCAGCTGTGCTAGCATGTCAGCCTGTTAAATCATTAAAATTCTGCACTCTTTTTCTCAAATGTTGATACTTCGGTTCCCTGGAGAGGTAAACCTCACTAAGACAGAGGCACCCACAGATAGGAAGCAGGCACTCTGCTAGCAATTAAGGAAGTGGCCTTTGATGAACCTTTCAAAAAAAGACAGCATTGTTCATCTCTGTTTGTTCTTTAGTTCTTCTAGGTCTTTGTTAAACATTTCTTGTGAAAAAAAAAAAGTGCATGGTAACAGGCTAGCCGCTAGTGGGTCTTTATGCTGCTACTAGCTGAATCTTAGGTCTAATGAAGATTTGTGATTAATAATAAACATTTTGTCGTCCTCCTCAAGAAACAAAAACAAACAAAAAAGATAGCAGGGCTGTCACTAAGGTTCCTAAGCACAAAAAACACAGCCAGTATCTCAAAGCTGCCCCGTCTCCACCTCTCTAACACCAAGGAGTTCACGTCCAGGACACATAAGCATGTTTCTCATCTTTGGAACAAGCACTCAGCCACTTCTAGCTCTATGCACATTTTTTTAAATCTGAAAAGTCCCATTGCACAGGATCCTATGAGTGCAGCCCCTGCCAGCATGACTCCACCTCGGGCTAAAACCCCTCGGAACAGAAATGAGCTTCTAACAAAGCCACTACTTGCTAAACCACATCATAGCTCAGGTCCTGACAGGTCAAGAGCAGCAGGTGGTCTTGAAGATGGAGGATTTGCCTGGAAGAAAGGAGCCTGCATTACAGGTTTGCCTCTGCCACCAGCTGGTTGCATGAACTTGGCCGAGTCACATTCCCTTTGAAATGCAACCTGGCAGGAAGCTCCTAACAGCCTCTCCTAGAACCTCAACACCCTGCCTAAGAAAACACTGGAAAAGGTGAAAACTTCCAAAAGAACTGAAAACAATAAAACTATCATTAGCATCCGGAAGAAACAAAAATGGATTTAAACGTTCAAGCAGCAGACCACTCATGACACCCGTGTTATAATCTGGAAGAAGAAAAGTTAAACCTCATCTGCCTGGAATTCACTAGGCAGACCATGTGTTCCTTCCACACCGTTAACCCCCAAGTTCAGAAATGCATAGTTCTTAACAACTAGGAAACCATAGTCACTGGCCCTCTAATGAAGAAGACTTCCTCCAAGCACTTGGAGTCTCTCTTCCTTACCGTCTCCTTCCTGCATTCAGAAAATAAAATCTTCCATGTCCTGGCTACTGTAAATAGTGCTGCAACGAACACTGGGGTGCATGTGTCTTTTTGAATTATGGTTTTCTCAGGGTATACGCCCAGTAGTGGGTTTGCTGGGTCATATGGTAGTTCTAATTTTTAGTTTTTTTAAGGAACCTCCATACTGTTCTCCACAGTGGCTGTATCAATTCACATTCCCCCCAACAGTGCAAGAGGGTTCCCTTGATTCACTTCACTGGTACAGCAGAAATTAACACAACATTGTAAAGCAATTATACTCCAATAGAAAATAAAAGAAAAGAAAATCTTTAGGAAAAATAATAAAAATGATCATGATTACGAAAAAGGAATACAGAGGAAAAGGCAAAATAAATCATCATGAAAACTTAAGAGAAGATCGCTAAAGATGATTTACTACAGGAACCTGATGAATGCTGTAAAAAAACATTCAGCATCCTCATAGGATGCAAAGAGACCCAGGACTTTGTGAAACAAGAAGAGAAAAAAGCTACAAAGGGAAACTAACGTTAAGACGCAAAGACAATGGGATTGGGTGACCGGTGGGTTAATAAAGAATTTCAGGAAAAGTTAAAACGCAAAAAGCAGAATCAAAACCAACTTCAGCGAGAAAGATGGTGGCATAAGAGTAAATTTCTCAAACCCTCCGACCTCAACGCTGACTGAAATGAAGAAAAAATTCCACACAAAAGTAGCAAAGAAACCATAAATGTTGAAGCTTACAGTGTTGTATTTTTTTCTCATGGACTTAGAAGATGCAAGACAGTTTGGGCCCACCCAAAATGCCAGCCATCTATTCACCATGCAACTCATTCTTGAGAGACCTGCACAGTCTGATGGATGGAATTCCGGAAAATCCAGTGGTATTTGCCAGATGGGATGCCAGGGGCTGTGAGAGGGAGAAGCTGTGGAAGAGAGAAAGGATGCCCAATTTGGATGCCTTTTGCCCCTCTTGCATCAACAGCATTTTAAGACCTCATTAGACTGCTTCTGGCTTTTTCCCCCTAACCCATTCTCCCTGGGGCCCAGGGGCCTACTCTCATCAGGGAGAGCCCACAGACTGAAAGGCTAAGAGCTGGGGGTAGAAGGAAAGGGGTGAGAAATGGCAAAACGGTTTTTCAGACGAGGACCAAGAGCAACCGCCAAGCTAACAGAAGTCACGAGGATCATACACCTGTCCCCCACGGCTGACACCCTGAAGCCAGGGGAAAGGGCACCTGGCTCGGGTACCACCGGCAAGTGCATGAACACTTCCCCGAGGGGCAACTACCTACAAGCCTGCAAAGAACTGATGGCAGAGAGCCCTTCCATGTTTCCCAGGGCTCTGGCCATAGCAGCTGCAACTCCACTAATGCAGAGAGAAGCAAAACCACATCCTGACCACACCCCACTGGGAGGACGGCACAGCACATGGGTGATGAGCATCTTGGAGCCCAGGCTATGACCACGTGACCTTGGACAAGCCACTTAACCTCTCTGAGTTTCAACTTCCTCATCTGTAAGAAGATAGTAACATTACCCTCCACCCCAGGAGTAGGTCTGAGTGTTGTGAGCCTGAAGCTTAAACAATTTGAGGAGGGGACGTTCTTTAGGGAAAAGACTACAAACTTAGAAAAGGGACTATTTATTTGAAATGAGAAAAGAAGTCACGACAAATAATAAACTTCTAACAGCCTACAGGTACCACAAACATTGTGCAGTCCAGAAAAATAACATTTTTATTAATTATCCTCCTGACAATATATTCCCTTACCTTCCTGGCTACATTCCCTCTTCCTGACAATAATTTTACAATATCATTTTTTATGAAGAGAGTAGAAACTTCAAAATCCCCTCTAGCAGGTTGATTGAAATTTGTTTATTATTATTAATAATTGCTTAAAGTTTCCTTCAAGTCCACCAGTTATTATTTCTATAGTGTAAAGTTTAGGATTGTAGTCAAATTGGGGGAAATCGCTATCAAATTTCGTTCATGTATATTCCGTAATACTTCAGGGTATTACAAGTGTGCTTGTGTACTGGGTAATCATAAATAATCTTTGATTTGGTGGTATTATCTGTGTTCCTGTCACTCAGTTCCACACCAGGGCAGTTAGTAATGGTTTAACTATACACAGGAAAAATATATATGAAACATATGTGTATACACATATATATACTATATTGCATATGTGTATATGTACTATATAATACATATATACATATAGTACATATATATTTACATGTGTATTATATATACTATATACACTATATATTTGAAATACATATGTATCTGTATGTGTGTGTGTACATATATATATATATATATATATATATGTTTATATCTCCCATTAACTCAAACTAAATTTCAACTTCCACTTACCTAGAGCCCTAAAATGCCCCTGACTACTCCAAAAGCCCCACATTCAACTCCTCACCTCCCAAAGAAAAGTATGATAAAGGAACAGCTGGACAGGAATCCCACAGCAGTCCTAACCAACCGTGGTTAAAATTACCTTTCTTTTGATAACTGTATAAAATATATGACTATCTGAACATGTTTCCAGGGCCTCTCCCAGGACCTTGGAGGAGTAATGCGACAGTGAGAGAACCACAGCAGATTCACAGGTGGAAGGCCCTGAAACATCCTCCCGGGAGGCATAAAAGAAGCGTGACACGGTGTTTGGCTCCAGAAGTGATCAATATCTCTCTGGTCAGCCGTGCCACATTTCTGGTGGCGGCACCTGAGACCTGTCCAGCCTTGATGAACCTCTCCCTGCAAAGCTGCACATCTCACCCTTCTAACTTAACATCAGACCTCAGGCAGGAGATGGGGTGGGCCCTGGGGGGCAAGATCTGTAACAGCCACCAACATTGAGTTACTTTCACGCACACGGTTCAGATTTTATCTTGGTGAGAAAAACATTCAACACCTGTGCTAGCAAACGTCGCTATTGCTATGGGCCACAGCTCCAGCAAAATACTGTAATTCATATTTTTGCTCGGTTTGCTAAAACATGCTGAGACCAATCGGTATTTTAGACTCTTGTTAATTTTCCCACTCCCTGCTTCTTCTCCCTTGCAGCTCCCTCCACGCCTCAGTCACACCTTTGAACCTTTAAGCGGATATCATAAAGCTCATTACCTTATCCCCTTCAATCCCTGCAGGTTGCTCAGATGACGATATTTTTCATGAGAAGCACATCACAAGACACATCCCCAGACCACAGTCCCCAGGGATCACCTAGGAACCCTGCTGCACACTTGGGAGTTTGAGACTGTTTTGATTCCCATTCACCAGAATTACCCTGGTCTCCCATAAGCTTTTATACAGATTTCTCTCAGCGGCTTCCCAATGGCCCTGGGAGGCTCCTCAAGGCAAGCCTTAAGAAATAGAGCTATGGCCCTATGGTTGGCAACATATGTACACCAGGAATTTGCTGGGAAGCAGCAATGCATTCGATGGTAGAATCAATGGCAATTTTCATATTCTCCTTTATCATTCTCTGGTTATTTTAGAAATAATAAAGGTTATTAAGATAGGAAAAACTGTGGTCTTACTGAAAACTTAGGAGAAATGATGTTGATGGTGGGTGGGCTTAAAGGAAATTCATTCCATCTGCTCCCCGGGGAGCCTACAGTCTGTACACTGCTCGGAGCCCCGATGAGACCTCCCTTCACTCGGCGGGGCCTTGGTATCCACAAGAGCGTCATTAAGAAGCCGCCACACAAAATAAGGATGAAATTGAAGTGGAGGGGACTACAGAACACAAAATCTTCTTTGAAATTACTCACAAAAGCACATATTCTTAAATCATGGTGCCCCCTCCAAAAAAAACCATATTTATCTTATGTACTTTGTGAATCTTGGTGGGTACACACAGACACAGACACACAGACACACACACCCCACCCTCCTAGATTTCTTAGGGGAATTAAAAGAGACAATAAGCGTGCAGAACCTAGAAAAATTCTGGTACATTTTAAGAGCTAAATATATATTAGCTGTTACTGTTCTTATTAGGAATGCCTATAAAATTCATTTATAATTTAACAATCCACATTTTAACAAGTTATAACTGTTGATAGATATTAACTAGCAACTATGCTGGTTACCCTAATGTCACAAATATTCAAAATTCCCACTAGCACCAACGCATTTCACAATACGGCACCTTTCAGTTTAATTAACATCTGAGAGGTGTGTACATTACATAGGGGGACCCTACATCTATTTATACACAAATCTATATATATGCATGTATATGTCAGGCTTATTAGTTTTATTCTAACTGCAAAACTAATACATTTTTAAGGCAAATCACGCAGAAAAATTAAGAATACAATTGCCTCTAAACTTCTCTCTCGAAGAGTCACTGGTATTTATTTGCGATCTATGGATTTTGAGTTTTTTTCCATCGATATATAAATTTTATTTTCTAAAAAAAAAAAAAAATAGAACCAGAGTAAACATAAGCTTTGCAACCTTTTTTTAAACATCTTTATTGGGGTATAATTGCTTTACAATGGTGTGTTAGTTTCTGCTTTATAACAAATTAAATCAGTTATACATATACATACATCCCCATATCTCTTCCTTCTTGCGTCTCCCTCCCTCCCACCCTCCCTATCCCACCCCTCTAGGTGGTCACAGAGCACCGAGTTTATCTCCCTGTGCCATGCGGCTGCTTCCCACTAGCTATCTATTTTACGTTTGGTAGTGTATATATGTCCATGCCACTCTCTCACTTTGTCCCAGCTTACCCTTCCCCCTCCCCATATCCTCAAGTCCATTCTCTACTAGGTCTGCATCTTTATTCCCGTCTTGCCCCTAGTGTCTTCATGACCACATTTTTTTCTTTTATCTTTTTTTTTAGATTCTATATATATGTGTTAGCATACGATATTTGTCTTTCTCTTTCTGACTTAACTTCACTCTGTATGACAGACTCTAGGTCCATTCACCTCACTACAAATAACTCAATTTCACTTTTTTATGGCTGAGTAATATTCCATCATATATATGTGCCACATCTTCTTTATCCATTCATCTGTTGATGGACACTTAGGTTTGCAACCTGCTTTTAAAGTGCATTACCATATCAGGGCTATATTTCACTAAACATTCTCCTAAAACCTAATTTTAACGGTTGCCATCCTATACACCTATAATTTACTACACCAAATTTTCTTATTTTCGTTGTTTTCATAATTTGCTATTTATAAAGTAAAGAGATAACCCTTAAGACACATCCACATTAACTTCCTTAGGATAATTTTCTGAAAGTTGAATTTCCAGAATCAAAGGACACACATAATTTTATACACACAGGCAAAGAGCCTTCCAAGACAGCTGCTCCAAGAAACACTGCTATGTGCAGTGTGTGAGACTGCTCACTTCCTTTTCATCCCACCAGTACTCGGTATCATTGTTTTTCATCTTTGTCAATCTAATTAGTGAAAGGCAGAGGCCCACTGTTCTCATTTTCAGTTGTTTGAATACTACAGAAAGTTGAATGTTTTTCATAAGTTCAACTGGCCATTGGCATTTCTTCATTGGCAAGCTGCCTGTTCATGCCCTTCACTCATTTTATGATTGGGCTGTGTATCCATCCTAACTTAAAATGCTCTTCATAGGTTAAAAACATTAACCCATTTTCTATAGTTTTAGTAATAAACAGTCCTCTCATCTCTTTTCACCTCTGAATTATTTTTGCCAGATGACCACTGTTGAGTATAAAGTAAGATCTGTAAATCACTTCCCCCTCTGGCACAACTGCCTACATAGAATATCTGCTACTCTGGTATTTGATACTGCCGAAGAATAAATATTCAACTGCATTGGTGATTTTCTCATCAAATTATAAATATATTTAAATCTTTAATTCACCTAGAAATAATTTTAATGTATGATACGGCCTATGAATCTAACTTTATTTTACTTTTTAAAATACTTCTCATTATTTTTCTAGCACCATTGAGTAATCCACCTACTCCTTGATAACTTATTACGTATTACACACTTACATACACATGGGTCTATTTCAGAGCTTTCTATCTGTCCCATTGATCTATGCGTCTAAAGATATCACTACCAACATGCTGTAATTTTTGTGGATCTGAATATGGCATAATTAGTGGTAATGTTAGGGATCCGTTCAGGAAAACAGACTGCCTGTGTGTAAATCACTGTCCTATCTCTTACCAGCTAGATGGCTTTGGGAAAGTTTGCTAACGTCTCTGTGTCTTAGTTTCTTCATCGACATAACATCAATAATAATCATCTCTTCTTCGTAGAATTATTGAGGAAATTAAAATGAGTTTATGGATATAAAGTGCTCAGAACAATGCCAGACACATAGTGGGCACCTAATAAAGGTTCTCCATGGTATCTGTTCCCTACGGCTGTGTTAACAAAGTATCACACACTAGGTGGCTTAAACAACAGAAATGTATCGTCTCACAGTCCTGGAGGCTGGAAGTCAGAAATCAATGTGTTCCTCTTATCTCCCTCACCTATTTCTGGCATCCCCATACGACCCTTTCCTCTGACAACTACCTGTTTGTTCTCTGTATTCATGAGTTTACTGCTGTTTTGTTGTTTGTTTATTTGTTTTGTTTTTTTGATTCCCCACAGAAATAAAATATTTGTCTTTCTCTGACTTATTTCACTAAGCATAAGGTCCATCCATGTTGTCACAAAGGCAAGATTTCATTCTTTTTTTATAGCAGAGTAACAGATACACATATATATATATCTCTATATAGATATACATACATATCTATATCTATATCTATATCTCACATCTTTTTAAATCTGTTCATCTGTCAGTGGGCACGTAGATTGCTTCCATATCTTGGCTACTGTAAATAATGCTGCTATGAACACTAGGGTGCATACATCTTTTTGAATTAGTGTTTTTGTCTTATTTGGATAAATACCCTAAAGTGGAATTGCTGGGTCATATGGTAGCTCTATTTTTAATTTTTTGAGGAACCACAAATAAATGATAATAAATGAGTCATGGGAATGAAATGTACAGAGTGGGGAATATGGTCAATAAGAATTTAATATTTTTGGATGGTGACAGACGGTAAATAGACTTACTGTGATGATCATTTTGAAATGTATAGAAATATCACTATGTTGTGTACCAGGAACTAACATAGTGTTGAAGGTCAATTATACTTTGAAAAACAAACAACCAAACTCATAGAAAAAGACACCAGATTTATGGTTACAAGAGGCAGGGGGTGGTGGGAGGGGGGAATTGGATGAAGGTGGTCAAAAAAGTACAAACTTCCAGTTATAAGATAAATACATACTAGGATGTCATGTACAACATGATAAATATAATGAATACTGCTGGATGTTATATATGAACGCTGTTACAAGAGTAAATCCTAAGAGTTCTCAGCACAAGGAGAAATGCAAATTTTAAATTTTCTTTTATTTTGTATCTGTCTGAGATGATGCGTGCTCACTAAGCTTATTGTGGTAATTCCTTCATGATGATTGGAAGTCAAATCGTTATGCTATACACCTTACATTTATACAGTGCTGTGTGTCTATATCTCAATAAGACTAGAAGAAAATAAAACAAAATCCTGGGGACTTCCCTGGTGGCGCAGTGGTTAAGAATCCACATGCCAATGCAGGGGACATGGGTTCGAGCCCTGGTCTGGGAGGACCCCACATGCCGCGGAGCAACTAAGCCCGTGCGCCGCAACTCCTGAGCCCGCATGACACAACTACTGAAGCCCATGCCCCTAGAGCCCGTGCTCCGCAATAAGAGAAGCCGCTGCAGTGAGAAGCCCACGCACCGCAAGGAAGAGTAGCCCCCGCTCGCTGCCAACTAGAGAAAGCCTGCACACAGCAACAAAGACCCAATGCAGCCAAAAATAAATAAATACAATAAATAAGTTTGTAAAATAAAATAAAATCCTGAAAAAAGAAATTTGTCCTTAAAAAAGGAAAAAAATCAATGTGTTGATAGGGCTGCCTCCTTCTGACAGCTGAGGAAGAATCTGTTCCAGCCTCTCTCCAACTTCTGGTGGTTTACCAGAAATCTTTGGTTTTCCTTGGCATACAGACGGCATTACTCCAATCTCTGTTTCTGTCTTCACATGGCGCTCTCCCTGTGTCTCTTCACACTGTCTTCTCTCTGTGCAGGTTTGTCTCTGTCATAATCTTTAGAAGGACACCACTCATAATGGATCAGGGTTCACCCTAATGACCTCATCTTCTCTTTGTTAAATCTTCAAAGACCCTATTTCCAAATAAGGTAACATTTTGAGGTACTGAAGTTAGGACGTCAAGATACAGTCTTCTGGAGAACACAATGCAATCCATAACAGCCTTTGTAATGTTGAATGACGCCAGTATCTGACAGCTTAGTCTTAATATTGACTTTAATGTCAATATTTTAATGTTGTTTCTAATTTTTCTAATGTTTCTAATTTTTCATAGCAAGTGATGACATTAGCTTTAGGTTTAGAAAAGCTTTGGGTTTTTTTGTTTTTGTTTTTGTTTTTGTTTTGAGTTTTGTATTACAAGGACTCCTCTCTCAACTTCTAGCTGACCAAAGCATTTAGCATATTGGGTTGCTTGCTAAACCAGAATGGATGCTGTATTTTATCAAAAGTCTTTTTGAGACTATTGAACTAATCATATGATTATTCCGTGGTGATGTATCAATGTGACATATATCACTGTTCCTAATGCTGAATTTTCACTATATTTCTAGGATAAATCCTGTTGCATTAGTGCTATATTATTTGTTAAACATTCTATTGAAGTGAATTTGAGAGTTTTTGTTTTGGTGTTCATTTTGATGGATACATCCATCTTCATTTGTGACACTGTCCTATATATTCCCTTGACAAATTTCACAACCAGGATTGTTTCTGCTTTTTCAGAAAAGAGATTTGTGGATCAACCCTAGGTGAACCTCTTCAATCTCATCCCATCTCTGTATCTCCTAGGAACTACTCCAAGTGCGAGGCAGAAGGATGGCACCTTTTCCTGTTCCCAGCCTGGTACAATCTTTACTCATGTCAATTTATTTTAAGGAAGGCAGGGTGATTAAGCTACCTGTGCTCAAAACCCCTTCTTCCTCTGAAGCCTGGCCCGTTGCACATATTTGTATGAATAACCCATAAAGGTGATGTCACTGGTCTCCAAGGATCCTGAGATCTGTAGAGTCCAGTTCAAAAGCCAAATATGGACTACTACTTAACAGTAAAAAGGAATAAATTCTTGATACACACAACAACATGGACAAGTATCAGACGCTATATGTGAACTGAAAGAAGCTAGATTCGTAAAGCTAGATAATGCACGTTTCCATGTATCTGACATTCTAGAAAAGTCACGTAGAGCAGCAAAATCTGTCACCCCAACGTGTGTGTCTTTGGCATGAGGATTAATTTAGACTGATTATTTTCAAGAAACAGAAGACGCAGGGGACTATATTCAATATCCTGTAATAAACCATAATGGAAAAGAATACGAAGAAGAATACATATGAATAACTGAATCACTTTGCCGTACACCAGAAGCTAACACAACATGGTAAATCAGGTGTACTTCAATTAAATAGATAAATAAATTTAAAAAAGAAAGAAAGAAACAGGTGACTCAGGAAGTCTTTCTTTTTACCTCCCCCTTAGCTACCTAAAGAATTTACATAAAGGGCTTGTATCTGGAATAGGCCTATCACCAGAGATGTCTGCGAGGATCTGGGCCGCGTACGGGTGGGAGGAACTCGACAGGACCTAGAGATCAGAGCCCTCTCTGTATCCCATTGTCTCTGTGGGGCCCTGCAAACATTTGTCTACCAAACTTACGCTTTTCCAGCTCCTTGGGAATTGTCGTCCTCTCCTTTGACTCAAACCACTCCCACCAACATCCTCTTTTGTCTTTGGCTGAGGACAGCATTTAAGGTGAGGGCCTCAGCCATTTTGGTGAGTTACTCAATTTTCCTGAGTCTCCCTCCATATACATGTTATTAAACTTTTGTTTGATTTTTCCTGTTAATCTGTCTCATGTCAATTTAATTCTTAGACCAGCCAGAAGAACCTACAAGGGTAGAGGATTTATCTTCCTCCACGACAGTCAAAACTATAGGAAGGGGACCTCCCTGGGGGCGCAGTGGTTAAGAATCCGCCTGCCAATGCAGGGGACACGGGTTCGAGCTCTGGTCCGGGAAGGTCCCACAGGCCGTGGAGCAATTAAGCCCGTGGGCCACAACTACTGAGCCCACTACTGAGTCACAACTACTGAAGCCTGTGTGCCTAGAGCCCGTGCTCCACAATAAGAGAAGCCACCGCAATCAGAAGCCCACGCACCACAATGAAGAGAGGCCCCCGCTTGCCGCAACTAGAGAAAGCCCGCGCACAGCAACGGAGACCCAACGCAGCCAAAAATATAAACAAATTTTTTAAAAAAAAAAAAAAAAAAAATATATATATAGGAAGTGCAAACATATCAGCAGTTACTAGGAGTGGAGGGTAAGGGAAGTGTTTGACCACAAAGGGGCAGCATGAGAAAATCTGGGCAATAATAGGAAAATATATCAATACTACATAAGGGGTAAGCAGATAGGGGTATGAGTTAAACAAAATTGGCCACAGGTGATAATTATGGAAGCCAGTGATGAGGATTCATTACATTATTCTGTGGTGCATGTTTGAGGTCTTACCAGACATACACTTAAAAAAAAACAAACACACAGGCCAAATGCATGTGCCGCAGGGGCTTGGGAAACATGGCCTTAGGGCACCCTTTCCAACTCCAATCATCTGAGGCCTTAGCCCTCCCTAAACGGCCTACTTCATGAGCTATCCAATGACTTAATAAGCCAAGAGACGGAGGAACAGAGAATAGCAATTAAGGAAACAGAGGCAGCCCAAACTTTGGCCCATCCAAGCGAAATGGCTATGCTGATGCTTTTGTTAATGTCTTGAGGTCAGAGCCAAGAGAAAACCACTCCCAGAATGACAGCCTTTGCCATTTTAGGACCTCCCTGAGGAGTTCAACTGCAATGTTCAACGTGCTTCAAAATCTGAGCTTCTATGAAAAAGTTTACGGCAAGGCTAAGAGCACCGCCTGTCCTCCCCGGCAGGAGGCACATAGCACATCTCAGACCTGGCCCAGCTACAGGTAAGGGCCGTGGGTCTCTTCGCTGACCACAGATCTCTGAGCTTAAAGGCCCTCTGCAAGCTGCCTTCCAGATTTGCTCTTTCACCTCCCACTTCCAGGTTCGTAGCCAAGACCTGGCTCTCCCCCAGGATGAGGGCGCATCCTCAGGATGGGAGCCAGATTCCCCCTTGCGCTCTGCTCAGGGCAGTGCCGCAATGCTGTGTCCCTGGATCACCGTGATGTTTTAGTAGGAGGCAGCTCCGTGAAGAGCACCCTTCCCAAAGCGTCTGCAGCTTTACTGCAGGAGACGGATAAATTGCTGTTGTTTTTGAAAGCCACTTCCCTCACTAGGAGCGTCTTGTTACCAAAGGAAAACCTCAGAAAAGTTAAACAATTAGCCAGTGGAATCACATCGCTTCCTGGCTGCCCATCAATCCAGAATGGAGGAGAATTCTCATGCACGTGGGAGCTCACCAGGGAAGGCAGGTACCACTCTCCACACTTTACTGATAAGGAAACCGCCTCCAGAAGCCATCCAGCTAATAAGGAACGAAGCTGACGTGGGAATGGTTCTCTCTGCTCCTTCATCCTCCCAGAGTGGGGGGAAACTGCTCATTTGATTGGTAAGCTGGCCACTCCTTGGGCTAACATTTCACTAGGGGCAGTCACGTGTCTCAGAGGTGCATCTCTCTGCTTCTACAGCCTCTGCCCACCTGAGCTCAGGTGCCAAGTCGTCCGCCTGCTTTCATCTCCCACTTCCCAGTTCATTCCTCCTCCCAATCCACGTGCAGTAAGCCCACCTGGGCAGGATCCAACACCATCATGCTCTCTCTTTCCTGGGGACCAGCAGTGAGAATTAAGCCAGTGCTATCCATTCATGCAGCAGGGTAAGCGGTGAGTCAGGACAGAGCTCAGGTGACAATGGTGAGCTTTACCTGAGCCCTGTGCTCCTGGAAAGCAGTGAGGGGTAAGAAATCCACCCCCTCCCTTGTGTGTTCGGGCACCTGCGTAGTACAAAGACGCACCCCTTCCCCACACGGCTTAGATAAGACTTGGGATGTCCCCTCTGTACACCTATGACAAAGCCAGACATAGATCCCCTGCAAATTCCCCTTCTTTGTCTCAGAAATAATCAGCCGAACTGTTTATCTCCACTGACCAATCTGGACAAAATACCCACTAACTTGCTTCTTTCCTCCCAACAGGGCCCATGAGAGGATCACCTGTCGGCAAAACAAGCCATTTCCTGCTCCTGTAACTGACCAGGCTACCTGCTCACCCCACCCACCATGGCCACTTCTCTCCATCGCAATAGTCCTTCTCCCCGGACTGCAAATGACCCCCTTGGTAAACTCTTCACTACTGTCCAACTTGTATTTTTTCCTTTGACACTGTCTTCAGAAGGATGAAAGATGAAACCTAACTCCCACTTGAAACTTAAACAGTTTATCAGACATTCTGCAGCGAGGGGTTAGAGAGCATGGGCTTGGATTAAAGGCACTGGTACCTGCTTCCAGCTCTCTGTGCTTGTACTCTGTTGGGGCCCTGGGTCGGCTGCCCCAAAATGTATCTCAATGGCCTATTGGTTATTTTGAATTAAAGTTACTTAAGAGATGGCCAACGCAAGAGGAACCCTCTGACCCTCCTCTCCGTCTCCCAGAAAGCAGGAAATAAATCTCTCACATGAAAGGTGCCCTCCCCACGTCTGGAGGTAGAAGGACACCCTTATGGCCCAAGACAGAATTCGGCCCTAGAAGCCTACATAAACACACCTTGTTACTTCTTTAATTTACTACCCCAAGCCCAAACGCTGCTTAGATTCTTCACCGATTGAGCACCCACAACCTACATTTCTTGGTCCTGTCCTTTCCTCCCAAATTGATTGTTTCTTTGTCTGAAGAGCATAAAAGTTGCCTGCTTTGGCCACTTTGAAGGTCCTATTTCTAGGGAACTCTGTGTGCATGAATTAAAACTTGCTTTAAAAAGGGTACAAATGAACTTATCTACAAAACAGAAATAGAGTTACAGATGTAGAAAACAAACTTATGGTTACCGGGGGGAAGGGGTGGGGAGGGATAAATTGGGAGATTGGGATTGACATGTACACACGACTACATATAAAAGAGATAACTAATAAGGACCCACTGTATAGCACAGGGAACTCTATACAATACTCTGTAATGGCCTATATGGGAAAAGAATCTAAAAAAGAGGGCTTCCCTGGTGGTGCAGTGGTTAAGAATCCGCCTGCCAATGCAGGGGACACGGGTTCGAGCCCTGGCCCAGGAGGATCCCACATGCCGCGGAGCAACTGGGCCCGTGCGCTGCAACTGCTGAGCCTGCGCTCTAGAGTCCGCGAGACACAGCTACTAAGCCCGCGTGCCTGGAGCCCACGCTCTGCAACAAAGCGAAGCCACCGCAGTGAGAAGCCCGTGCACCGCAACGAGGAGGAGCTTCCGCTCACTGCAACCAGAGAAAGCCCACGTGCGGCAGCGAAGACCCAAGCCAAAATTAAATAAATAAATTTACTAAAAAACATATATATATTTAAAATAAAACACTCTGGAGAAGTGTTCTCCTCTGTAGGCTTCAGGGGTACCCATCATCTCTCCAGCCCCTTCAATGCTAGGGTCCCCCCAGGGAGACATCAGGGGACACCCTCTGATTTGGCCAAGCAGCTGAGAATATGAACAGCACATGTCTTTTTTTTTCTTCCACATCTTTATTGGAGTATAAATGCTTTACAACATTGTGTTAGTTTCTGCTGTACAACACAGTGAACCAGCTATACGTATACATATATCCCCATATCCCCTCCCTCTGCATCTCTCTCTCACCCTCCCTATCCCACCCCTCTAGGTGGTCACAAAGCACCGAGCTGATCTCCCTGTGCTATGCGGCTGCTTCCCACTAGCCATCCATTTTACATTTGGTAGTGTCTATATGTCCATGCTACTCTCTCACTTCATCCCAGCTTGCCCTTCCCGCTCTGTGCCCTCAAGTCCATTCTCTACGTCTGCGTCTTTATTCCTGCCCTGCCACTAGGTTCATCAGTACCGCTTTTTAAAAGTCCATATATGTGCGTTAGCATACGGTATTTGTTTTTCTCTTTCTGACTTACTTCACTCTGCATGACAGATTCTAGGTCCATCCACCTCGCTACAAATAACTCAGTTTCATTAGCACTTAAGAAACTCAACTGCTGGGGGCGTTGGGCAGCAGGAAAGCTCTGTGACCAAGGGTGGCTGTGCCCCCACCACCTGAGATCCCTTTGAGGACTGAACATATGACCACGGGATTGTGAGACCAGTGCTCAAAGGCATGAGTGTTAAGGCTGATCTGTGGGACTGCAGCAGAGGTTGGCAGCTACAAAAGACCAAGACCAGGGGGCCAAGCGCTAAACTTTTTTAACAAATCCTTGAAACATTTTGCAGTACACACTGTGCCAATCCCTGGGCTGTTTTTACCAATGTTATCTCATTAAATCCCCCTCCACCAAACAAACAAACAAACAAACAAACAAATAAAAGCATTTGATTTAAAGTCACAGAGACTTCATACTAAAATAGAACAGATAGACCTTAGATTTCCACCAGGATATGTAGAATGCCTTCCTTGTCTGCTCATCTGCATAGTTACTTTCTTTTTGTTCTTTCCTTGAGTCTAGTTCAAGGGATCTTAAACTGCAGTATGCATAAGAATTACTCAACCAAACATACTTTATCACGAGCACCTGAAGGGATTTTCCAAGGGTAACCTTGATAGCAAGACCCAATTTATCCGTTGACTTCAGAACCCAATCCCCACCTAGGGTTCCAGTCCGCTGAGTTACAATTTACGATCATCACAGAAGGGGAAGCTGCAGCGGGGGGCACAGGTACAGGCAGAGCGTCAGCATTCGGAATGTCCTAGGTGATAAAAACATACGAACGGAAGCTCTTGAGCTGTCTCTGTCACTCGCAATTTAAGGATGAATAAAGCGAGTGAGTTGAGTCAGAGACAGGGACCAAAATGAAAGTGGATGGATTAACAACTTGTGGTAGATCCTTGCCATGGAAGAGTACTCAGCATGAAATATTAATACACACAGTGAGATGGATGACACACACCAACAGCAGACTTAAGTGAAAGAGTCAAGCGCAAAAGACTATATACCGTGTTATTCCTTTCATATAAAATTGCAGAAACGGACACACTGGAGTAGCAAAAAGCAGATAAGCGGTTTCCTGGGGCAAGGAGTTGGGGGAACATGACAGGAGGCAAAGAGGGGGAGAGAGAGGAAGTGATGCCAAAAGGTCAGCTTCTCTGGACACCGGTGCCCCATCGAATCTCGGAGACAGAGTTTGGGGTGAAGTAGAAAAGGATAGCTTTAGTACTTTGTCAGGCAAAGGGGGACACAGCGGGCTCCTGCCTCAAAAAACTATGTGTAAAGCTATTATTTTCTACTTCACCCAGAAGTCTGTCTCCGAGATTCTATTTGGCACCGGTGTACAGAGAAGCTGAGCTTTTGGCATCAGAAGGAGGGCTTCTTGGGGTGAAAAATGATTCTGTATCTTGATGGGATGGTGGCTAGATGATTGTATACAGTGATCAAAATTCACTGTGCTGTACACTAAAAATTTTATAGTCTGGAAATACTGTATCTTAATGCTTTTTTTTTTTTTTTTTTTGCGGTACGCGGGTCTCTCACTGTTTTGGCCTCTCCCGTTGCAGAGCACAGGCTCCGGACGTGCAGGCTCAGCAGTCATGGCACACGGGCCAAGCCACTCCGCGGCATGTGGGATCTTCCCGGACCGGGGCACGAACCTGTGTCCCCTGCATCGGCAGGCGGACCCTCAACCACTGCGCCACCAGGGAAGCCCTGCATTTTTTAAAAGGGGAGGGGAAAAGCTCACGATTCCCCCACAAAAAGATTAGAGAACCTTATCCCAAACAAAACGATTAAGCAGTAAGGGTCAGAAGATTGCATAAAGCAGAATCAGATTCTTCCCTTCAGATTTCTCCTCTCTCATTTTTGGAAGGAGAAAGAAAGGAAAAAGAAAACGCGAGAGGTGCATTTGAATCTTTCTTTTTATATCAGGGCGGTAATCAGTGCAGAGAAGTGGGTAACAAGTTATACCAAGTGTTTAATTAAACCGAGCAATCATTAAACTGGATTTAAGAGTGCTTGTGTTTGTGAAACAACAAAATATTTACAGACATTTTCTTCATCCCCTTCATTAGTTTCAGACTCCGCAGGAAATATGGAGGTTGGGAACAGGTCCTAATGAGATCATGCAAATTTTAACTACCGAGGTTACAGTGGCAAAGAGACAGCACGGAAAAACACTCATGATGAAAGGTTAAGTGAGAAAATCAAGGTATAAAAATGATTCTGCACTAACATTACAAGTGGTTAAAAAAAATTATAAGCCTGGTGGAGGTGGGGGGATGTGGGGGCTCAAGATAAAATATATTCTACTAGTGATGTAGGTACAAGGAAGGTGGATCTAGAGTATTATTTTCATCTTCTCCGTTTCCCAACATTTCTTTAGTAATTTTTTTCCTTTCAAAATAAAAACACTGAAAAGAAAGAAAGAAAGAAAGAAATTGCTTAGTAGATTCAAATTAGTAGATTCAAATTTATTCCCATGGAAAGAAGCTTATGAAATACTGAGTTAATTAAAGTAAGTTAAATAAAAAATAGTCAGGTTTATGTAACATTATGCATGTTGTCTATACATCTATGGATCTATGAATAAAGAGATCACTGAAAAGGATATTCCACAAAATGATAATAAATAAATAAATATTTAAAAATAAAAAACTATTGCAGGCATGTAAAGGCACCCAGGTTCACTACCTCTTTGCTCCCACTTAGAACAAGACAAAACTGGAATAAGTCCTCTCTAGTTGCTGTGTCCGATCTCATGGCATTGTATCTGGCACCCACCCCATTCAGGGTCTTGCTGCCCCCAGGACAGTGAAACCACACTCCCCAAGGTCACCCATGACCTCCATGCTGCTGAATCCAAAGGTCGCTTCTCAGAACTCATTGGCCCTAGGAGCAGTACTAACACAGTTGAATGATCCCTCCTCCCCTCTCCCGATTCCAGACACTCTTGTCTCTTGCCCTTCCACCTCTCTCTTCTCAGCCTCCAGGCTGGACTCTTTCCCTCTTCTCGATCTCTAGATGTTGCAGCGCTCAGCGTCAGTCCTTGAATTTCTTCTCTTCTCCCTATTTCCTCAAGAATCTCAATCCAGGCCCGTGACTTTAAATATCATCTATACACTGACTACTCCCAATTTTACATGTCTACTGTAGACGTGTCCCCTGGACTCTTAGACTTGTGTCTCTAACTGCCTGACATACGCACATGGATGTCCAACAGATATGTCAAGCCTACGTGTCCAAAGCGAATATTCTCCACGCTCCTCCAAACTTATTCCTCAAGGCTCCCCTGGTGCCTCAGCACCTCTTGTAGACTTCCTTAGTCTTATCTACACAGCCAGGAGTTGCTTCATGAAATTCTCTCCAGTTACACACTTTTGAGTAGAATTTCGTTTTCCTGTGGGAACACCGACTAGGATGTCACGACGTCCCTGGAGAGGAGAGTCCCCTCCCTTGCCACCACCCACTTAATGATCCTCATCTCAGCCCACCTTACCTGAGGGTCACCCAAACACACAGTAGCATTTAATGCCTTTGTGTCCTTATCTTCGTAGGCAAGTGAAGCCTAGGCCACCTTTTCCCCCACTGTTTCCTCACCCTGGAGATGTCCTTCCAGCATCCAGGCTTCCCCAGGGCAGCCTTCTCTGACCACCCCTCCCACCCTACGCTGGGTTGGCATCTCACCCTGTGGTTCCCTACACCTCACTCAGGGCTATTTGGGGAAGGGCCCTACTGATGCCAAATCATAGCTGCAGGAGGACCAGTCATATCTGTGGCATCCCCTACACCTGGCAACTCCACCTGGGCATCGAGAATTTAGAGGTCACTTCCAGGGATTTCTGGGTCCGCAGGTAACATAAACGCACAAAGCCACCAGTGGAGCGATAGAGAGATGTGGGATGTTCAGCAAGCCAAAGAACACAGTGCCTATCTAAAGACATTCTGAAGCAATTTTTATATTTATTTATTTATTTATTTATTTATTTATTTTTGCGGTACGCGGGCCTCTCACTGTTGTGGCCTCTCCCGCTGTGGAGCATAGGCTCCAGATGCGCAGGCTCTGCAGCCATGGCTCACGGGCCCAGCTGCTCCGCGGCACGTGGGATCTTCCTACTCCAGGGCGCAAACCCGTGTCCCCTGCATTGGCAGGCGGGCTCTCAACCACTGTGCCACCAGGGAAGCCCCTGAAGCAATTTTTAAAGAACACCGCGTACTCAGAAGAATTCAGGCCTGTGCAATGAGCTGGGCTTATGGTCCATGAATTTGCTATCTCCAAACCAAACGACATCTGAAGTCCCTAAATGTGCAAGACCATGGGGATTAATACTGAATGACGGCTTCCTGACAGACAGAAAATGCCTGCACATAACTTTTCCGGTGACAGATGGGCAGACAAGGCCCGCACATCACCATCTAGGTGACAACACACTTTTCACAAATCTCTTCGCAGTCCATCCTCTCATAGCCCCAGGAGGCAAGTTCTTATTATCCCCATTTTGCTTTTGAGAAAACTGAAGCCTGGAGAGGGTAGATGATTTAACAAGGTCACACAACGAGGACTTGAAAGATCCTGAAACCCTGGTACCAATCTCTGGTCCCCGAGTGCACTGCTGGGCCAGAAGACACTTCACAGGCTGAGGGACACTCAGGGTTCCCTTGGGCCAGCAGTGTCCAGTGTTGCAATACCCCACCCATTTCAAAATGGTTGGTGCAGTCAGATACAAGCTTTGGACCTGTGAAAGAATTCTCATTAACACCACTTTAAACCTGCCTTTTTAACCCTCCAATTTTTTTTTTTTTTTTTTTAATTACAGCTTGTGCTGCAAAGCCCTGGAAGATCTCTGGCGTTAAAACAACACAGCTAGCTGAGGAAGGCCGTGGCATTTGCATGAAAGACACCTTCCACTGTGGTAACAGAAGCAGCCATGGTCTGATACACAGGGTATGCAGTGTTCGTTAGCATCTGAAGCCACAATTTGGGGGAAAAAAAATTTTTTTTGATGTGCAAAAGCACATCTACAGGAGCAAAAACCTGGCAAGAGGAACAAACTTGTCCCAAATCCCACACAAACATCGCAGTGTCTTTGCCGGGATGGTTTAAGTGTAAATGAAATAGCTTTGAATTACACCCTCAAGGTGAAGAAAACTGAGCTCACACGAAATAGCTAATATGGGCAGAGAATATCATAGCTGGCAAACTGCCTGAGCCTCAACCCAATCCTGAAAAACAATTGCTGCTCACCTCGCTTTACAGATAAGGAAATAGTGTTCTCGGAGGTTAGGTGAGTTGACGGGGCTGAGTGGAGATGTGAACACGGGTTGCTGAATTCACAAATCTGTTCTTCCAACCTCGCCCGTGATTCTCAAGGTTGTGCTCCAGAATCCTCATTCAATAGTTCAAGGGCGAGACTGAAGCATCCTTACTTTTAAAGAGCCTCCCAGGTGAATCCAATACAGGTGGTTCCCTGTCCATAATACAAGAATTACTGTGGCCATATCGTGCTGCCTTTCGGAAGAGAAAAGTACCCTCCAAGATGAAGACAATACAATAAAGGATGAGAATCCACCCACGAGCTCATTGCCAGGTCCATAAGCCCAGTCTCTGCAGCAGTGCTGGCTTCTAAGCAAGCCTCCTAAACTCTTCCATGCCTCCAGCACAAGCTCTGATAAATCCTAGCACCACCTGTACTAATATTCAGTTAATATTTTTTAATGACTCACTTTTTCTTAACTTACTTTAAAAAGAAACCCCGTAGCACTACCAAAAATAGAAACCCATTCTCATCTGCCATGAACACATAATGAGGCTAAAAGCAAAGTTAACAGAAACCCTAAAACAGTCAGTAAATATTGGCTAGATACTGTTGCTTACCTAGGTTTCTGATTCTGAGAGCTGCTTTCTTCTAGATAAAAAATGGGCATTAGTAAGTGTTAGTAGGGCAGGGCGTTACAGACACCCCTAACCTGAGACGTTCTCCTTGCAGAGGAGGGATAGAGAAAGAAATGAAAAGAGTTGTCTCTATGTAATTCAGTGCTCTGGGATGCCCGTTCCACACACCACCTAAAATTTCACTAACCACCACGTGCCATAATTTGGTTGTAACTGGCCTAAGGTAGTGGTTTTCAGATCTGAGGGTAAATCAGAATCCCCTGGAGAATCACAACGCGCTTTGGTTTCTGATTCAGTAGGTTTGGGGGTGGGGCCTGATAATTTGAATTTCTGGTAAGTTCCCAGGTGATGCTGCTGCCCCTGCTCTAGGGACCCCACTTTAAGGAGAGCAGAGCGGTTGAGGAAAGGAAGGCTTAATTCCCGGTTCTCCCAAACACTGATGAGGGCTGTCACCTGCATGTGAGTACCGGGTACTTGTAATCTCTATAGTCTCTTTGTAGATTCCCAACATCAGACAACCTGTTATCCCAAAGCTTTTAATTACTTGACTCCAATATTCTTCCAGAAGCCTCCTCTCAGGGGAAACTAGACTCCACCAGCTACATCTTTCAGATGGGCAATCTCCACTCATGTAACTCCTGATGGGTGGGGGACAGGAAGTCTGGCTAGCGTGATGCCCGCTGACCCCTGCGGCTACAACAGCAGATCGGGCCAGCCTGCGAACCTGACCTCCAGCAGGCCACGTGCCTGCTTCAGACCCTGTTGTCTCCATGATGTGGCTTTTGCACCTGCCTGAGGGACCATTTCTGGTCTGCCCTCCCTCTCCGATCAAGCCTGAGCTGATGCCCACATGACTCACCCGCCCCGGGTCCCTCCCCAGCCCTCTTCTCCTCACTTCCTGGACCTGCCTGGACCCCCGGCGCAACTCTTCCCCAGGTCACAGACCCCAGCAATGAGCTGTGTTAGCCTGGACCCCACTCCGGGCTCCTCTCCACTAACTGTTAGGTTCAGGTAGCAAAGAATAAATATTGTTTCAAAACAACTCTTACTGCAATTCACTCCCCTGCACCTGGTGCTTTTAAGGAGCTTATAAAATCAACTAAGGGATCAAGAAAAACAGTTTCGAGGGGGATAGAAATGTCCCACTGGAAGCACTTCCCAGGAAACCTTGGGCCTGGACTCTGGCCATGCACCCCAATGGGACCACATCCCCGAGGAAAGAATTCACCAGGTGTGTCAGAACCCATGCAATGAACAAGGGCTCCCAGGTCGGCACAGCCTCACACTTATTCCCTGTGTGTCCCGGGGTCTATGAATCTCCACGTGTCTCATTTCTTCCTCTTCAACACAAAGGAACTCATATTTACCTACAGGATTGTTGTGGGAATGGAATTAAATAACATATGTCAAACCCCGGCAGGGTGGCAGCCAGGCTTAGAGAGTGTTCCCGGGAAAAGACGGTAGCCGCAGCCAACACCAGCACTATTATTACTGATGGAACAACCACTCCGGGTGGGGTTATCTCAACTCCTGCACCGGGCCACCCAGAGACTGTTAACACCAGGGAAGGGATGTCTTCCTGCTGGTGCATGCACACGTGTGTGTGCATGTGTGTCTGCATGCTCACGCACACATACACATACACACACACACACACATGCACGCGCACACGCTCATTCAAGGTCCCAACAGCCGTGGAAGCTAAAACAACATGGGTTGTGATCCACGGGTGGTGTTTTCACATTGCTCTTGAAACGATTGAAGGCCTGCAATAAGAAGGCAGGAAGAAGAAACTCCACTCATCCAGGACTTCTTGTCCACAGAAACAGGGCAGGGTATGGCAAGTCCCAGAGCTGAAGCCACTGCCACGTAAGTCGAGCAAAGGAGCAAAAGGCACAGAGATGGCAGGGGAAGCAGAAGGCGTGGGAGTCAGGCATGCGGCATGATGGACCCGGCCTGCCGTCCAGCAGACCAAGGCTCAAAGTCACGCCCCACTCACCGCCTGCAAGTGCTCACATGCACGACTTCACCCCCAAGGGGTTCTGTTTCCTCTTGTGGAAACCAGTATGATATGGTGAACTGAGCTGTCAGGGGCATTAAATAAAATTCTAATAGGCACCTAAGAGTCTAAAACACCAGTTAGGCGTTTATGCTGTGCTTAGGCCTCTGTGCATTTCACTCCGTCCTCAAACCGTCACTAGAGTTCTCTCATCTGACAGAGAGGTTAAGTAACCTGCTCAGGGTCACACAGCCAGTCAAGGTCAGAGCTAGGATCTGAACCCATGCAGTCTGCCTCCAAGCCACCTGCTGTTAGCCATAAGCATCCCAGCACGCAGCCTAGAACACGGCAGTTGTTCATATAAACGGGGGCAGGGGCAGAGGGCAGGGGTTTGCTTTCCCAAAGCCTCTACCTGGGTGATGAGAAGGGGAGTGAATCTACAGACTTGATTAACCTAAACCCAAGCCCATCGCACTAGGCTCTGATTCCCTGCCCCAAATTTAAACAGCTTCTCCTTCAATGTAATGGAACACAAATGACTGAAGAGCTTCAAGTTTTAATTATCAAAGTCCGGATGAAAATCTGAATCAACAGCTGCTCCCGGCAAGGCGGCCCTCAGAGATGCCCAGAGAGGGGCAGAGGGCGGGGAAGGGAGAACACAGTCCAGACAGAACGCAGATAACTGCAGCTGTCTGGGAAGCCCCAGCACCTGCAGCTGTGAGCTGTGGGGTGGATGAAACGGACAGGGATCAGGCAGGAGGAGGAGGGAAACTCTGGGGTGCACGTGTCCTTGTGCCATAGAAGCTGTGCATCTGGTGTACGTGTTGTGAAAGTGACAAGGTGGAGGGATGAAAGCAAGGACTGTGGGGATGTCCTGCGGTGGTGTGGTGTGTCTGGTGGGTAGGGCAGGAGCGTGGGCACGGCTGCCCAGGGGGCCAGTGGGGCAGGAAGCAGGTGTCAGAGCAATGGCCTCCAGCCAGCTAAGAGACAGCATGTGCCAGTGGCTTCAAGGCTTCCGCTGTGGCATTAACTCCTAGGTATCAGGTAACAGGGCCTCCACCCATCCCTATCACCTTCTCTTCTCCAGGTGAGAAACATCCCCTATTCCACAACCATTCCAGGTATTGCCACTCAATGCAAAAGCCTCTCCCCGTCTGCCTCAATACTGAAGAGAAATACATTTCCTCTCCAAGGACTGACCTTGTCGTATCTTTTGATTCTTTTCATATCTAACATCTTTCACATAAGTGACTTTGGATAACTCTAAGCTGGAAATACTAGAATAACAAGATGACCAGGAGAACAGAATACATTACTGTGCTGTTTTTTGCTTTGCCCATCAATTTGGCAAGATGGCAGTGGAAGAGTTACTGCCATCGGGCGTCTAAGCTGCTACCACATTCCAGGAAAGAAGTCTGGGACGCAGGCTGGACAAAGCAGTTCTCTCCTAGGAAAGAATCTTATGACTTGAACGCAAGGATACTCAGGAAAGGGTTATTCATACCAATGCAAAGGAATTCAGAAGTGTTCAAAAATAGGACACTAGTTGAATATGCATGGTCAACTCAAGCAGCTGAAGGGCATGCCGTTCAACAATTCAACAAGTTCGAGTACCAGATAACCCAAAGAGGGGGGACACGTGATAAAACATTAAGTAATAAAGCAGGACGTGAAACAGACTGTCACATACATAATTATTCCAACTGCGTTTAAGATATACAAATGAATAAATGTGAGTATTAAAAAAAGACAGGAAGGGGCTTCCCTGGTGGCGCAGTAGTTGAGAGTCCGCCTGCCGATGCAGGGGACATGGGTTCGTGCCCCGGTCTGAGAAAATCCCACATGCCGCGGAGCGGCTGGGCCCGTGAGCCATGGCCGCTGAGCCTGCGCGTCTGGAGCCTGTGCTCCACAGTGGGAGAGGCCACAACAGTGAGAGGCCCGCGTACCACAAAAAAAATAAAAATAAAAAAAGACAGGAAGGAAGTGTACCGAATAGAACATTAATCACCCCCTTCTTATGGATTATTTTTTCTGTATACTTTTCTTTTTTTCTACATTTTCTATAGAAAATATGCATTACTAAAAACTTTAAAAAATTGTTTTCAATAAAAAAGTTTAAAAACTAGTAAAAAAAGAATAGAGAAGTTAGGAGAGAGAATGCTTGGACTTAACACAGCCCAAATCCTACTTCGGGCAAACCTTTCCTTTCTCTCACAGCCCCCAGAGCCAAATGATGGGGACATTCTTTTCCCCTTAAATCAATTCTACCAGATAATATTTGACCTGATGTTCACAGGAATACAAGTGTTCTCAGCCCTAGACAGCATATGTCAGAGAAAATCCCTTAAGAACCCATTCCTGAATGGACTCTCAAGGATTAGCAGTTGTCATGGCAACCTGCTAGCAAACAATTTGTTAAGTACTTGGAATTTCTCCTCCACTACTGATTAGTAATCGGGTACTGGAATGGTCCTGTAAGTCATCACTGCCAGCTGTGTGTCCCATCAATGCCTAATCTGACTACAAATGGTCCCCAAACTAGGGAGCCTGGCTCTAGGCTCCTGCCATCAGCATGCTTGGTACCCATTCAAGGAAGCAGTCACGTGGGAAAAGTTTAAGCATCATCTCCCTGCACTTGTTTCTGATAAATCAGGACAAAGCCTTGGTGATGCTTGTTGATGGTGAGAAAGATGAGCCCTGCTTGAGAACACCCACGACCACAGACACCAGGCTTCCAGCATCAGTGCAATGGAAAACCACCAAGGCGCCCTCCCAGGTTTCTCCTGGGGCCAACAACAACATCACCTGTGGGGGCCAATCATTACTATTCCAGGTCTACATTGTGGAAGACATGGGCCAAATCCTTCTGTCATTTTATGAAGTCTTCCTCCAAGGAGCCAGAAGTCTGCCCATCTACCAAGGATCTGCTTCTGCTGCCAGGTGTCCCTGGGCCTTTGGCCCCATATCATTCATTCGACAAAACTCCCCCGAGAACCCCGACAACGTGATGGGTACCAGTAACGTCCTATGTAACTGCCGCAATTCCTCCACTCTCATAGACAATTCCTAGGACTGGCCTTCTCTACCATGAAACAAACCTCCGCACTCGGTGGGAATTAGCTGACAGAACACTACACAGGCACTCAGTAAATATTTGTGGAATATTTTTTCCTTCTAATTGGAAATGCTGGTACGAGTGAGCCAAGGCCTTGGAATGCACAGGGTGAAGGTCACATCCGGTGGCTTCCATCTTGGCTACACAGCACTGAACACTCGTCCCGTCCACGCTGTTCCTGATGGTATTCCTCCCAGTTTTCACATGCAGCTCGGGAACCACTGTCTGAGGTCACTGCAGCCTCCTGGTCCCCTGGATGCCACACGCAGGCCTGGTTTGGGCACCGGTCCTACTGAGTCCATCTTCTCAGAGAGAAAGAAACCGGGGGCAGAGAGGCAAACCAGGGATGGGGGACTCTGGGAACACAGGGCCTCTGATAAGTGTGGGGCTGAGTGAAGGCAGGGCTCACTCCCTAGGGGGCAGAAGATGGAGGCTGGAAGCCAGGCCCAGGGCTAGAACTGAGTCAGGGAGATGTGGGCTCCCCACAAGAGGGTCTTGGATGAGAGGCAGCGCCAATAAAGCAGCCGTACCTCCCAGTGGGGCCCATGCCTGGTCTGGGCAAAGAGATCAGGGCCCAGCTGCAGCTGAGGTAACAGGTGAAGACACGGGTCTTTAGAAGTGTCCAGCGCACATCTGTGACCAGAAGGTCAGGGCACTGAGATGGGATGCAGACAAGGAAGCTCAAAAGTTTAGAAGAGGGTGGTATCTGAAGGTCTGGCCGAGAAGGGAGGTAGGGGCAAAAGGGGAGGGACTGTATTTCCCACTCCAGGCAGCCTGGTCAGCGGCACCTTGCCGACTTGTGTAACCAACGCGTCCTGGTTTGCCCGGGACGTTCCTGACTTTAGCACTGAAAGTCCTGCATCCTGGCAAACCGGGACAGTCAGTCACCCCACTGCCAGCCTGCCCTCGAGCTGGGGCCTCACCGTGTTCTTTGAGAAGGACCCTGAAAAGCTTGTGTCTGCCCTAGACACTTCGGTTAGTTCTGAAATGACTACCTACACCTGAGTTACCTCCTGAACAGGTATCTACTGCCCCTTGGAGATGGCCGCAGTTGATCCAAAAGGAGGAAAAAACAGAAAGGCAAATGATAAGTGTGTTTCAGAGAGGCACAGAAACCAATGTCCTCGTCTCTGCTCTCGTTGGTCTATCTGCCCGCTGCTCTCCCAACCTCTCCTCCACATGCAACCTCAGAGTAACCCTTCCAGACTCCAAATCTGATGAGGCCACCCCTTTGGAGACCATACCTGGGCTCCCTGTTGCCCTTAGAAGAGAATCTAAGCTTTGGCCTGGCCCACAAGGCCATCCTAGACCAGCCTCACCCATCCCTCTGGCCTCTTTCCTGCCTTGCACACGTCTGCCTGGATGAACTTTTCAATTCCTGAACTCAGCCAAGCTAACCCATACCTGCAGGCCTTTGTACAGGCTGGCCCTTCAATCCAGAATTCCCTCTGCTTCCCTAGATCCTCATCCTGCCACTTACCAACTGGGTTTATTTGCCTGCTCAGAAAAAAACCTTCACTCTTCCTTCCCTGTTCCCTGGGTATAGGACCAACTGCTCCTCTCTCTCTCTTTATTTTATTTTATCTATTTATTTTTTTTAATACAGTAGGTTCTTATTAGTCATCCATTTGCTCCTCTCTCTTTGGCCTCCCACAGAGCCTGAGCCCTCATTTCACTATACTGTAATATTTTTATGTTTACATGCATCTTGCCCATCATGATTCCATGAACTTGGTAACAGGGATTGAGTCTTTTTGAACTAATTTTCCCATCTCTAAGCATGGTTCTGGGCACAAAACAGGCATATAGTAGGTGTTTGCTAGTTGACTGACTGACTGACTGACTAAGCTTACCTCCCCCAAACTCTTCCATGTGACACTGTATTTCCCTCCAAGTTTTTAGTCATTACTAATGACAGACAACGTGCCTCTTTAAATTTCCAAGTGCTGGGCTTCCCTGGTGGCGCGGGGGTTAACACGCAGGCGACACGGGTTCGAGCCCTGGTCCAGGAAGATCCCACATGCCGCGGAGCAACTAAGCCCATGCGCCACAACTACTGAGCCTGCGCTCTAGAGTCCGCGAGCCACAACTACTGAGCCTGCATGCCACAACTACTGAGCCCGCGTGCCTAGAGCCCGTGCTCCGCAACAAGAGAAGCTACTGCAATGAGAAGCCCACGCACCACAACGACAAGTAGCCCCCACTCGCCACAACTAAAGAAAGCCCGTGCACAGCAACAAAGATCCAACTCAGCCAAAAATAAAATAAATAAATTTATTTAAAAAAAAATTTCCAAGTGCTTATCACAAAGCTTTCTGTTTGTGCCTACCAGTTTGTGCCGTCAATGGGGTAAGTCTCACCGTGGTTCTGTCGAAGCACCCTTCGTTCTACTGATTTACTTTAAAACGCAACTCAGTGGCTTCGAGTGAGGAGGATGCGGCCACATCTTCAGCCTGTCCCCAGACATCAATCACCTGCCAGTTGAGTAGATGTGACTGTCATCTCTCCAACCCGACACGATGATTTTTCTTCACCACAATACGAGCCCAATGAGCCATACAATCATGGTGCATTCCCTATCAGCTCAACATCCTATGCAATTTTTCAGAGACTGTGATGCTATCTGAAAAGGAGTGCAACAGTCTGGAACTCATTTTTCCCCTGTGCCTAATTTTCAGCTTCCTATAAATACCAGACAGCCTTCGAGGCAGAGACGCAACTCTGCATTATCAAACAAGCATCACTTATGCCTCTGCCTTGAGCAGTGTCTGAAGGTACTGAGAATTCGCCCATCTTACTATGGTGTGCTAACGCAGTTTGCTGGGCCTGAAATTGTGCCAAATATCACTATCAGGAATGCTTCAAGCTAAAGTGTGTGTGTGTGTGTGTGTGTGTGTGTGTGTGTGTGTGTGTTAGCCAAGGAAAGAAACAGGAAGAAGAATTCAACTCTAATAAAGGAACATAGTTTCCAATGCGTGGGCAAAAAACAGAAGCGTGTTAGTGATTTACTGATGCCTAATGGATTACCCCCAAAGCTTAGCAGTTTTAAGTAATACACTTCTCTTGTCTCACAGTTTCTGTGGATCAGAAATCCAGGCACAGCTTAACTGGGTCCTCTGCTTCAGCATCTCGTCAGGCTGCAGTCAAGATGTTGGCGAGAGCTGTGGTCTCATCTGAAGGCTTGGGTGGGGAAGGACCTGTTTCTAAGGTCACTTAGGTGGTGGTTGGCAGGATTCAGTCTCTGTGGGCTGTTAGTCTGAGATCTTAGTTCTTTAAGAGCCATTAGCTGGAGGTCTCCCTCAGATCCGTAACTCCTGAGCCTTCCTACAGAGTATCTCACAACATGCCAGCTTGTTTACTCACTGTGATGGGCAAGAGAAAATACCAGCCAAGAAAGAGTGCTAGGAGGATACAAGATAGTCTTTTGTAACCTAATTTTGCAATTTTTCAGAGACTGTGATGCTATCTGAAAAGGAGTGCAACAGTCTGGAACTCATTTTTCCCCTGTGCCTAATTTTCAGCTTCCTATAAATACCAGACAGCCTTCGAGGCAGAGACGCAACTCTGCATTATCAAACAAGCATCACTTATGCCTCTGCCTTGAGCAGTGTCTGAAGGTACTGAGAATTCGCCCATCTTACTATGGTGTGCTAACGCAGTTTGCTGGGCCTGAAATTGTGCCAAATATCACTATCAGGAATGCTTCAAGCTAAAGTGTGTGTGTGTGTGTGTGTGTGTGTGTGTGTGTGTGTGTTAGCCAAGGAAAGAAACAGGAAGAAGAATTCAACTCTAATAAAGGAACATAGTTTCCAATGCGTGGGCAAAAAACAGAAGCGTGTTAGTGATTTACTGATGCCTAATGGATTACCCCCAAAGCTTAGCAGTTTTAAGTAATACACTTCTCTTGTCTCACAGTTTCTGTGGATCAGAAATCCAGGCACAGCTTAACTGGGTCCTCTGCTTCAGCATCTCGTCAGGCTGCAGTCAAGATGTTGGCGAGAGCTGTGGTCTCATCTGAAGGCTTGGGTGGGGAAGGACCTGTTTCTAAGGTCACTTAGGTGGTGGTTGGCAGGATTCAGTCTCTGTGGGCTGTTAGTCTGAGATCTTAGTTCTTTAAGAGCCATTAGCTGGAGGTCTCCCTCAGATCCGTAACTCCTGAGCCTTCCTACAGAGTATCTCACAACATGCCAGCTTGTTTACTCACTGTGATGGGCAAGAGAAAATACCAGCCAAGAAAGAGTGCTAGGAGGATACAAGATAGTCTTTTGTAACCTAATTAAGGAAATGACATCCCATGACATTTGGTATATTTTATTCTTTGGAAGCAAGTCTCTAGGTCCAGCCCACAACTGAAGGGAAGGGAGTACACAAGGGCACAAATACTGGGAGATGGGAATGATTGGGAACCATGTCAAAAACTGCCTTCCACAGAAATTCCCAATAAACCCCAGAAAGTACCAGAGCCACTTGCCTAAGGCCTGGCACATAAGAGTATTTGGGAAATTCATTCATTTTTCAACAAGCGTTTAATGAGTGTCCACTATGGAAAAAGCACTGTTCTACATGGTAGGTGAACAAATGCAGAAGTAAACAAAACAAAAGTCCCTGTCCTCAGAGAGCTTATAATCGAACGGAAAGAGAAAGACAGAAAACAAGATACGTAATATGCTGGACAGAGCTAACTGCTATGGAGAAAACGAAGCAGGGAAGGGGTGAGGGGTATGGGCTGAGATATACAGCGTGTAGGAAGGGCCTCCAGGAGAAGGTGATATTTGAGAAAAATCATGAAAGAGACCAGGGAACAAGCCACCTGGCTATCTGAGAGAAGAGCACTCCAGAAGCTGTAGGTACAAAGGTCCTGAGGCAGGAGTATAAGCCAGTGGGGATGGGGTGGCCTAAGTGAAAGAGAACGAGAGAGCAAGAATGAGACAAGAGGGGTGTGAGAGGCAGACCACATAGAGCCTTGGAGGCATTTGTAAGAATTCGGGCTTTTCCTTTGAATGAGCTGAGGAATTCCTGGAGACCTGGGACAGAGGAGTGACAGAAAATATCTTAGAGCTTAACAGGCTTCCTCTGAATAGTGGGGAGAAAACAAATTTTAGTAGGGTGACACGGGCAGAAAGAGGGAGATAGTTAGGGAGGTGCTGCTCTAATTCAGATGAGAGCTGATGATGGATTAACCCAGGGTGATGGCAGCAGAGATGAGGTTAGATTCTGCATGGATATACATACATATATATATATATATATATATATATATATATATATTTGGAGATGCAGCCAAGGATCTGATGTGTTAAATGGAGAGTGCGATAGAAAAGGAATCAGTGACAACTCAAGGCTTTGGGCCTAGCAACTAGAAGAATGGGATTAAAGGTTGAGGGAAGGGCGAGTTAGAAGTGAAGGTCAGCAGCTGTCTGGGATGTGGCAGAAAACAAGGGAGACCTTCAGACTCGGAGTCAGAGCCCCTGAGACTGAGCATCAGCTTGACCTGGGTGGCCCAGCGTGCTTCACCCAGTACCCTTGGCCTTGGTTTCTCCCTTTACCTGCCAATGCCCAGCCCTTCAGAAAGCACAGACTCAGCCAACAGCCCAAACCTGTGAAGTGGGAATTCCTGCTCTACAGGTCATCTGTGTGTATCACGATGCTTTAGAAAAACACCGTGTCTGACTGTGCAGGTAGATGATGCAAACTATCCCAAGAGGACAGATTACCGAAAGCCAACATTCAATGCAGGCACGTCTATTGTGTTCCAGGCACTATTCCAGGCACTGCTCCTATGTTATCCACACATACACACAGGCATGGGGCCCGTGGGGTCTCTAGGGACTGTGAGGCTGTTGGGTTCCCTGGCTGTGTGCTGAGGTTATTGTCCCGTATGTCCCTTCTCTGCATTAGGCTTCTCAGAAGTGGAGGCCAAGTCTGGGACGCTCTGTAGTACAACAGTTGCCATGAGCAATCTAGTCTCTGCCTGTGTACTTTCAGTGATGGGAACCTCCCTACCCCATGGGGCAGCCTATGCCATCACTCCAGCTGGTGGTAGGAAGCCTTCACCCAAATCAGATCCTACACTTTCTCTCCAGTAGCCCCCATTCAACTTCTGGAGCCACCAGGAAAATTTCCTCTCCTTTCCAAATCACAAGTTTTCAGAGAGTTAAAAGCAACCCTTAAATCTTCATTTGATGCCAAAGATAATAGCACTAGCTAACATCTGAATCATACTTTATGAATCACACTTGACAAAAGTATTTTCACAGACATTATCCCATTCGCCATCCATAATAGCTAAAAATTAATTGCTAAATATCATTCAGCTCTCAGTACCAAATGGGACAATGAATGGCAAAACCCTTGATAAAATTTCTGATGTTGTTACTCCATGTGATTATTCCAATTCTTTAGATGAGACATCCAGACCCAGAAGTTAAGCCACTTAGAATATCTGAGTAAACTAGTGTTAAAAGATAATCCAAAAATGTAAAATCATACAGACATAAAATGAACATGCTAACTTGCTTTATTCTATCAGTAATTTATTTTATTCTATCATTAATCAACGAAGATTAGGAAGATACTATAACTGGTTCAAAAGAAAACCCAAAGAACAACCACATCCATAGACAAGAAATATGCAAATAAACGTACAAATGGAGGTAAGATTATTTGGGGGAGGGTGCATGGGTCACCAGAACCTCTTCCTGATGGTTCAGAATGTATCTATCAGGTGTCTACAACCTATAAAATAGGTTTCATAAAATCAAAATCGGGTAACCCAGAGGGGTGTCCTCTAGAATGGAGGGTCTAGACAACCATAGCTTTCCACTGAAGCACAAGTTTCCTCCTTGCCCTTGCACAGCTGGGATCTGAACTTGGTTCTTTACGACTCTTTCCACTTCATCACAGTGTCCTCTACGAAAAGCTGTTTAAAACATTCACTGACTTTTTTTAAGCCTCAATCATAAAATGGTTAGACTTTAAATTGCTGGCTGCATAGGAGAGAAGACGCAGAAAAAGGCTCTGAAAAAGAATGAGTTCAGTAACAACATTACATCTCTGACTGTCCTCATTTTTCCATGTCAGGAATAGCCTTTCCTCTTTCCAGCAGCCTGTTTCTTATTCAATAACATGTTGTGCTGGGTATTTCCAGCCTGAGTCCCCTCCCACATGCTCCTTAGAGAGGGCTCCATTGTACAGTAAAAGGAGGTAAGGGGTTCTGCCTGGGTTTGGGTTTTAGGGAAAGTCTATAGTGTTTCAACAGCCTCTTTGTTCTCTCTCTCAATAGTTCCTATGTCTTAAGATATTACAAAATTTCATTCTTCCTATTGCATCAGTACTTTGAAAAAAAAAATAAAGTTCTAAGGCTTAAGAACGGCATTTATAATAACCTCACAGGTCTAACCTGCACTTCCTGCCGGCAGTTTAAACAGAAGGTTCCTTGAGAGGTGAGCAATAAAGCAGCCATTTTAGTACTTGTTCTCCAGAGATGCTTTTATCAACTCACCTGCCCCCTTAACCGGCGCTGGTTTCTGTATAATCCATGGAAAGAGGAGACACACCACCCAGCTCTCACACATGTGCATGGGTCAGGGCCTCTTATTAAGTGCGTTTTTCCCAAATGGCAATGCTTAGCCTACTCTGATGGCAAATGCTTAAATATCTCACCAATTTAAATGTGAGGACAATTTCTCCGGCCAGGCAAGGTGGCCTTCTAGGCTCCTGCGGGGTCAGGGAGGGGAGCCAATTCCAGAGTAGAATGTGACTCTGA
The DNA here is from genome assembly GCF_003031525.2 of Neophocaena asiaeorientalis asiaeorientalis. NCBI lineage: Eukaryota > Metazoa > Chordata > Mammalia > Artiodactyla > Phocoenidae > Neophocaena > Neophocaena asiaeorientalis. Next base: position 3,879,899 of record NW_020173393.1, on the reverse strand, counting down.
AAACCTACAGCTTTCATTCCAGATGTTGCTTATTCCTACTCCTTCCATTCAGCCTGTGTTTCCACCAGCACTAGCTCAGAAATTGGAAAAAGCTGGACACAGCTTCTCTGTTTGGGGAATGGAGCTTGTCTATTTTCCCCTTTTCTTTTCTCCTCTTCTCCCTTCCTTCCTGAGAGCTGGGTCTGTCTTGTTCATCTCTGTATCCAGCATCTATATCAGTACCTGGCTCAAAGCTGGTGCTGAGACAGTGTTCACTAAATCAAAGGGAAGTCGATCCACTGGTTCAATTTTCATCCACTCATCAAATAATCACTTGCTACCCGTTATGAGCTATGTTCTCCACAAAGATCTGGGGTCATCCCGGTGAATCAGATAAGGTTCTGGCTTTCAAAAGGCTTATTAGTGAGAGAGAAAGGTAATAAACAAATACGTGGACACATGATATCATTAATGAATCGTAAAGTTTCATGCAGAAATAAGGACTCTGAGAAAAAAAAGGCAGGGTAGACTCACAGAGAGTGACAGAGTGCTGAGAGGGGAGATAATTCACTTTACCGTCTATCCATCCATACAACTATCTAACAAAAACTCACTGAGCATTTTCTTATCCACTCAGGGAGGACTTGTTGGACAAAGAGATAAAGGCAAAACAAATTATCTCCCCTCTCAACAACACCAATCTGCCACTCTTTGATGGGCAATGGACAAGAATATGCTAGCATTTATTGAGTGTCTACTGTATGTCAGCATGTCATATATGGTGTCAGACCTTTTATACACAGTTATCTGATTTAATCCTTAAAATATAATCTTCCCAGGAGACAGTCCTTATCACTTGAGGTCCACCATGGAGGATACAGAGGCTAAAAGTCATTCAAGTACCTTGCCCAAGATCACCCACCTACAGAATGTAGAGCCAAGATTTGAGTCTAGATTCCTCTACCTCTAAAATGCATGCTTTGTGTGTCACACTGTAACAGCTCTGGACCTGAGGCACCATGCCAGATACTATGGGAGACGCAAAATGGTCAGACAGCAGCCTTTGACCTTGTCAAAGAGATCACAAGCCACCGGAGAGACGGGTTATATTCACATAGCCACAACTAAGGCAGAGAGGACATGTATTTGAAGAACAAGAAAAAGGGATGAGTTGGAATGACCCAGGAAGCAACATGAAAGGTTAAAATGGGTTCATAAAGGCAGAAGAGATCTACAAATTAGAGATGAAGTTGAATGAGGGAAGGGAGACTATTTACTCCATTGAGCATCCACAACGCGTTAGGCATATAGGAGATGCAAAAACATATGTAACACCTGCCCTTGGGTTGAAGGACAAGCCCCCTTCTAGCTCAGATGCCAGAGGACCAGAACCTGATGTGCATCCCCCTTGGGTAGAGCCCAGAGAGCCATAAGGGCGCTCAGAAAATGAAGACTCCACTCTATGGTTTTCTCTTCTCTTGAAGCTGGGTACATTTCACCACAAAAATAGGATTTCTATAGTGGGTTTCTACCTTGGCTTCACTGAGTACCACAAATGTTATCTGTATTTCTAGGTAAGCCTGGCCTTCAGCAAAATAAAAGTTCAGAAAAGAGCTCCAAAGCCCACTCAGATGGGAACAGCCTAACCTCTCAAAGCCTTGGCTTCCTCATCAGTAAAATAAGATGATGACTCAAAGAATTCAAAAGTCATTGTTAAGACTGAAAGATGGGCTTCCCTGGTGGCGCAGTGGTTGAGAGTCTGCCTGCCGATGCAGGGGACACGGGTTCGTGCCCCGGTCCAGGAAGATCCCACATGCCGCGGAGCGGCTGGGCCCTTGAGCCATGGCCGCTGAGCCTGCGTGTCCGGAGCCTGTGCTCCGCAACGGGAGAGGCCACAGCAGTGAGAGGCCCGCATGCCGCAAAAAAAAAAAAAAAAAAAAAGATTGAAAGATGTCATCCTGCAAAGGACTTGGCATAGTGCCTGGCCCATGCCAGATGCTCAGTAAATAGCAGCTTCAACCTGCCTCCCTTGTCTCTCTTTTTCTATAAAAGGTATATGGTAGTCAAGAAGCCCTGCAACCATCCTGCTTCTTCCTATACTGTTTTCAATACATATATCCAATGGGTCATCAAGTCCTGCCAATTCTCCTGTTCACAGTGTTTCTCACATCCAGTTCTTTTATTCCCACAACTTCCAACCTAGTTGGACTATGATGGCTTCGTTTTTAATATTTTCATTGAAGTATATTAATTTACAACACTGTGTTAGTTTCAGGTGTACAGCAAAGCGACTCAGTTATATACATAGTTCCCTGTGCTATACTGCAGGTCCTTGCTGTTTATTTGTTGTTGTGTATGTTACTCCCAAATTCCTAATTTATCCCTCCCCCCACCTTCCCCTTGGGTAACCATAAGTTTGTTTTCCATGTCTGTGAGTCTGTTTCTGTTTTGTAAATAAGTTCATTGTATAATTTTTTTAGATTCTACAAATAAACGGTATCATACGATATTTTTCTTTCTCTGTAAAGGGAACCCCTCTACACTGCTGGTGGGAATGTAAATTGGTGCAGCCACTATGGAGAACAGTACTGAGGTTCCTTAAAAAACTAAAAACAGAGTTACCATATGATCCAGCAATCCCACTCCTGGGCATATATCTGGAAAAGATGAAAACTCTAATTTGAAAAGATACATGCACTCCAATCTTCATAGCAGCACTATTTACAATAGCCAAGACATGGAAGCAATCTAAGTGTCCATCAAGAGACGAATGGATAAAGAAGATGTAGTATGCATGTGTATGTACACACACACACACACACACACACACACACACACACACAGAGACACAAAATGGAATATTACTCAGCCATAAAAAAGAATGAAATAGTGCCATGTGCAGTAACATGGATGTGATGGCTTCTTAACCAGTCTCCAGGCCTCATGTTTGTACCCTCCAGTCCTTCTGAGCCCCAGATCACTCTTCCTAAAACACATCTCAGGGATGTCACTCCCTGAGATCCCAGAAATAAAGAGATGGGACTTTAACGTCATGGGCCACTCTCACATGCCGTACTTGGCCCTGAACTCCTTAAGGCAAGGGAAGGAAGTGTTAGTAAAATGGGAATATCCTCCAAGAAGAAAATGATGCTGAAATCAGAAAAGTCCATATACCTATCGTGAAGGAGAGGCTACATGATATCGGACATGACACACCCAAACAGCCTTGCCCTCAGTGGCCCCTGTAGTTGGAACATTAAAAGGCACAATCCAAGGAGCGACATGAAAGAGGTCACGCCAAAGTGGCCCTTCCTTAGCACATTTCATCTGATAAGGCATTATTCTCACCAAAAACAGCAAAATACAACTCTCTTCAAGGGACGGAGGCAGGAGCTGAGCCCAGGAGAACACTCAAGCTGCAGAAACACTGTGGCTGTGACTGGAGCGAAATGCAGGCCACCAGGGGGAGCCACTGTGTTGAGACATCAGCTGATAGGGACCTCATTCCAAAGGTACCACAGAGGATTTGCAGATGCCCAGACCAAAGACATTCTGCAAAGAGAAATGGGCATGGCATGTCCACACTGGTTGGTGAGGAACAAGAGGAACTAGAGGCGAAGTGGGACAAGGGGAGGATGGGGCAGTCAGCAAGCAAGAAAAAGACAGGTCCCTATCCACCCACCCCAGTCACAGCTCCCAGAGAACACGTACAAACCAATAGCAGAGCCTAAGTATGTATTTCTAGATGGGGAATGTTTTTAGGCTACAATGACTTTTCCCTGTGGAAGGCTTCCTTGACCAAACCCCATCCAAAAAAGAACAGGCTAGGTCCTCAACTCACCCTCTTACTGTACTTTGCTTTCAATGCCTTTATCATTTTTGTAGTTGTCTAAGTGTTTGTCTAAAGTGTGCCTCTTTGCACTAGTCTAAGGGTGAAAGAAAACCAGGGGCCTTCTCTGATTTTCTCTCACATCCCCAGTACTCAGTACCGCCACTAGCTGTGGCTCAGTGACCTTTATTCAGGGTCCACCTCTTCTGAGTTTCAGTTATTTTATGCCCAAAAAAGATATTGTAAGTACCATCCTCAAATTTGACAGAGGACTCCAAGAGATAAAATGCATAGAATATTTTGGTCCTCACTGGCCTATAAGAAGCGTTCAATGAATGTCTATCATTACTTGCCTGCTTTGGTCCGGGGTCCATAAAGGCTTGTTGCATAAATGGAGAAACGCTTACGTTAATTGCATATTGAGCCCTGCAACAGAGCCTTGGTAACAACAGTGGTTAAACTTTAGCACTTCCACTCTTCATGAGAAGGGCTCATGGCTTGGCATCATGTGACATTTTTCTGCAGCATCCATTTCAATCATCCATTTAGACCAAAACCCAGACACGATTTGAAGGGGAAAGAGGTCTTTAAACAGGGCTTCCCGGCTCAGCCAAAACTCTCGTGTTAAGGACATACAGGCAGAAGCCCAGACGCCTGGCTGCCAAACAGGCTGAGGTTAGGAAAATGTCACATTGTAGAAGGGGTACCAAGAAGTCCCCAGACACCCAGAGGTTATCGGCCCCATAGTAAGATCAGAGCTCACCAGCTGCTGGAACTGAACCAACCACTCTAAAGCCAACCTTTTGGGGGACTGGCTTGTGGCTGGGTATGCAGAGCCTTCAGGTTAGCAACTTTTGCCCAATGCCTGGATCTGAGCTGGTACGAGAAAGCCCAACCTAATGAACAGTGCTGCCCACTGAAGAGTCGGCAGCTTACTCCTCCCCCGCTCCAGGTGCTGGAGAGCACCACCACCACCGGCTGGCTTCAGTCCTCTGGAATGAGGCAAATCCGGCAGAGGAAAGAGGAAGCACAACCTCCACCCTGGCCAGAATCTCCCACTTTCCCTGCTGCTACAGCCCCTGCATTCCCTTTTTCTAAAAGACCTGAAGGCGCCCAATTAATCTCTCTCACCATAGAGCTCAAAACAAGAAACCTCACTGCCATTATTTAAGCCCCCTTCACTCCAGGGGATTCTGGTCATGAGTTGAACCTCATTCATCAGGATTAACCCACAGGTGAAAACAGCAGTCAAAATACGGGAGGGGGCTTCCCTGGTGGCGCAGTTATACGGGAGGATCTGGGTCCTGTCCACCTCAAAAAACACCTTCCACACCTCTATGCCCACTACCTCCCCACTGAGTCAAGAAGATTTCTAAAAAGCAAACATGAGAGTGCAGAGAAGATTCCAGTTTAGAATCTCAGAGCTGGAGGACCCAAAAGGGCTTCTGCTGGAATGTCTGTCTTCCCAAGCAGACAAGAAAATCAAGAGTGGATTCTTCCCTCCTGGGGACAAATGCAAGAACTTACGAGCTGCTCTTCCTATTCTGTCACCGAGCTCTCCAAACCATCCTCCCCAACAAGAGCAACACGACCTTCCTAAAACACAAATCCAGCCCCACCGCTGCCCTGCACTGGCTTCACCTGAAACTTAGAAGAGAAGCCATATCCCTGGAGAGGGCCCACAAGGCCCTACGTGGAGAGCACCCCTTCTACTCCTCCAGCTTCTCCGGAGCCACATTCCTCGTGTGCCGTCCATCCCCAGCCCCACCTCACTGGTCTTCATTCTGTTCCCTGAACAGACCAGGCTCCCTCTCACCTCAGAGCCTTTGCACCTGCTGTGCCCTCTACCCAGGAAGCCCCCCACTTTTCACTGGTGAGCACCTTCTCTTTGGTCAAGTCCCAATAGCATCTCCTTGGAGAACCCTTTCCCACCCACCATATATAAAGTGCACACGCGGCTGTTTTTACCTTGAGTGCTTGCTTGTTTTTAGTCACGGTATTCACTATAATTTGCAATTTGTTTGCCTTTGATGTTTTAGTATTTCTCTCTCCACTGGCATATAAGTTTTCATGAAGGCAGAAAATCTCTCATCTCACTCACTGTTTAGTTCCTGTGTCTGGCACACAGTACGAGTTCAATAAACTAGCTGAATGAATGAATAAATGAATGAGCTCACCCACCATTTCGCAGATAAAATGAATATTCACTAGCATCATTTGTGAGCCAGGCATTGTAGAAGGAGCTATGCATATACGTGTGTATCATATTACATATAATACATATTATATATAGTACTTATATATTATAAATATTTCTGGTTTTATATATTATAATAATTATAACATAAATGTACCGTTAAATGTATTTATATATTGTTTTATATGATATTTACATACCATATATTGATACATATGTGTGTGTGTATATATACATACAAGTACATACGTTTATATATGCTCATCTAAGCCTCACTGGTTCCTGTGGGACAGGCATTATCATCACCATTTTACAGATAAGGAAGCAGGAGCACAGAGAGGTTAAATAATTTGCCCAAAGTCACATAGCTAATAAATGACAACAATTTGACTTTCGTGATCAGTAATCACCTCTGGTGGATAGTTCCAGATCTCAGATCTGGAACTCAGCACGTCCCCCAAGGTGGAGCACAGGGCCATGTGGTAAGTGAAAAGGCCTGTTTTCTGCACCCCTGCATCTGCTAGGCCACGCGGGTGTCAGAGCCCAGGGAGAAGGTGTGCTGGCCACCCTGCCCCTGTGATGGCCGCTGGCAAATTTCTCCCTGTCCCCAGCTCTGTTTTATATCCTGCAGGAAGCCGGCTACCAGGGAGGATTTAAACTTGTCTGCCAGAGCGTCTGCTGCCTCTCCTGGGGCTAATCTGCCACGAAGCAGATGCAAAGCTTCATATCACTTCCAATGCAACATGAAAGAGACAAGACTCCAGCAGACGCTTCCTGCTTCCTGTGTCCGACAGGGCAGGGCCTCTCCCACCACGGCCTATTCACTCTGTTATAAAGCAGAAACTAACACACCATTGTAAAGCAATTATACTCCAATAAAGCTGTTTTAAAAAAAAGAAAAAAGAAGAAAAAATGTATGTGCCTGTACGCTTTTGCTAAACAAAACAAAACCTGGCAATCCCAAGAACTAACTAACCCCAAGAGTTTAAATTTTGCTGTATTTTAGCTGCTAGTATAACATACTGTGGCCTGATCCCACTGTGCCGTCAGCAGAGAACATGACACACGGTCAGAATGTTATCAGTTCCTTAGACAAGAGCCTCGAGCTGTGGCTATAAATGTGACCGCTGAATTCTCGGGCAAAAAAATCAGTCCCATTGCTGAACATCCATTATCTTCTAGCGGGAGCCTCAGCATCATTTGCGGTACATACTTATCGAGTTCTTGCTCCAAGTTTTCCTTTCTTTCTTCCCCCAACATCAAGGCCACTCCCTTCTGCCGAAAAACAAACCCAGCAAGGTTTCTCAACCTCAGCACTGCTGACATTTTGAGCAGGTTATTCCTTGTCCTGAGCGGGGTGGGAGGGGCTGCCCTGTGCATTGTAGGATGTTTAGTAGCATCCTGGCTTCTACCCACTGGATGCCAGCAGCACCCCTCCCCGGTAATGACAGCCAAAAAATGTCTCCAGACTTTGCCAAATGTTACCTGGGAGGTAAAACAAACCTCAGCTGAGAACCACTGATTTAAAGTCAGGTGACGGCTTCCCTGGTGGCAGAGTGGTTAAGAATCCACCTGCCAATGAGGGTACGAGCCCTGGTGCGGGAGGATCCCACATGCCATGCAGCAACTAAGCCCGTGTGCCACAACTACTGAGCCTGCGCTCTACAGCCCGCGAGCCACAACTACTGAGCCCACATGCCACAACTACTGAAGCCCAAGTGCTGAGAGCCTGTGCTCTGCAACAAGAGAAGCCACAGCAATGAGAAGCCCGAGCACCGCAACAAAGAGTAGCCCCCGCTCACCGCAACTAGAGAAAGCCCACGTGCAGCAACAAACAGGGTTCTGACCGGGTTGTCTGAGAATGGTAGGTATGGGATCTTGTGCCGTGCTTACAAAACAGGTTAATTACAAACAACTCTCAATTACCCAGGGGCCAATTATCCACCTTACCCTTGCCCCTGTCCCCACACTACCTGCAGTCTGGCCAATTCAGCAACACAAGCAGCTGGCACTATGGGGAAGAAGAAGGAATTTAAAAATCAAGAATGCAGACTCACGGGGAAGTTGGATAATTTATTTTGTTTTGTTTAGGAAGCAGAGGCTTGAGCATGTTAAAATGCATCTTCCCTGCATCTTGTGGGTGCTTTACTGCTGCCCATTAAACCATCCCCTGGCAGCAGAGGCACTAAAGGGAGGTGAGAATGGGTCTCTTCCTGTCCTGTCTGGATGGCAGGACAACCCTGCCCTTCTCCACGAGGCAGGGAAAATTTGAATATTACCAATCTCCCTCCAAGTGTCTACCTGTATCTCCTTCAGGCAAATAAACAGGTAGAGAGGTCTTCTCGTGGTTGACTAGCCCATACACAGTATCACAATATTTGAGGCAATAGAAGATTAACATATGCACAGAAAGGGAGAGCCCCACTCTCATTAAAAAAAAAAACAAAAAACTAAACTAAAATTTCATTCGATGTCTCATCCACTCTAGCCATTGGTCCTTTTCTCTCCTCCCCTTGACAGCCGAACTTCTTATAAGAGTTGCCCTCGGGTTCAAGACGGCGGAGTAGAAGGAGTGCACTCACTCCCTCTTCACCAGAATCACAGCTAACTGCTGAATAATCATCAACAAAAAGACACTGGAACTCACCAGAAAAGACACCCCACATCCAAAGACAGAGAAGCCGCAATGAGACAGCAGGAGGGTCTCCCCACCCACCCCAGTGCCCACCCACCCTGCAGTGGGTCCAGAGCTCTGCACTCTAGAGATGGGCCACCGCGCCTCTCGGTCCATCGGGTTATTGTTCTCATTCAATTGAGGTGAAATTCACATAGCATAAAATTAATCATTTACAAATGTACAATTTGTGGCATTTTTAGTACCTTCCCAACGTTGTGCAACAACCACCTTGATCTAGTTCCAAAACATTTTATCACTTTCAAAGAAGAACCCCCACCACCATTAAGCAGTCACTCCCCATCCCCCTCCTCCTAGCCCCTGGCAACAATGAATCTGCTTTTCGTCTCTATGGATTCTCCTATTCTGGACATTTTACATAGATGGAATCGTATCATGTGTGACCTTTGTGTCTGGTTTCTTTCGCTTAGCATCACGTTCTAGAGGTTCACCCATGTTGTAGCATGGATCGGTATGTCCATCGGGGTTTGGACCACTTGCCAGTTGGAGATGTCAAAGTGTCTGGTGAGGGGTACAGATACCACACAGGAGATAGCCTGTCTCCTCTCCCCTGACCCGCTGAGAAGTGGGAGAATCAGAGTCATATTCACCTGGAAACTTTCTCCATCTGCAAAAGCCCAGAGGGGGGAAATGCATCCCACCTCCATGCATCACCCTGGGGAGTGCCACAGGTGGCAGGTGGCAGGGCTAGAGCAGTTAGGGACACCAGAGTCCAGGCTTGCCCAGCCCTGGAAGGTCCAGCAATCATAAAGAGGAAGGGGAACATTAATATTTATGTGCTGACACTGGAACTCACCAGAAAAGACACCCCACATCCAAAGACAGAGAAGCCGCAATGAGACAGCAGGAGGGGCGCAATCACAATGAAATCAAACCCCATAACCGCTGGGTGGGTGACTCACAAACTGGAGAGCACTTACACCACAGAAGTTCAGCCACCGGAGTGAAGGTTCTGAGCCCCACAACAGGCTTCCCAACCTGGGGGTCCGGCAACGGGAGGAGGAATTCCCAGAAAATCAGACTTTGAAGGCTAGTGGGATTTGACTGCAGGATTTTGACAGGACTCGGGGAAACAGAGACTCCACTCTTGGAGGGCACACACAAAGCAGTGTGCACATCAGAGCCCAGGAGAAGAAGCAGTGAACCCATAGGAGACTGAACCAGACCTACCTGCTACTGTTAGAGGGTACCCTGCAGAGGCAGGGAGCAGCTATGGCTCAAGGTGGGGACAAGGACACCAGCAGCAGAAGTTCTAGGAAGTACTCCTTGGCGAGAGCTCTCCCAGAGTCCACCATTAGCCCCACCAAAAAGCTTTTGGGCTCCAGTGCTGGGTCGCCCCAGGCCAAGCAACCAACAGGGAGGGAACTCAGCCCCACATATCAGCAGACAAGCAGATTAAAGTTCTACCGAGCTCTGCCCAACAGAGCAACACCCAGCTCTACCCACCACCACTTGCACCCATCAGGAAGCTTGCACAAGCCTCTTACATAGCCTCATCCACCAGAGGGCAGACAGCAGAAGCAAGAAGAAATACAATCCTGCAGCCTGTGGAATGAAAACCACATTCACAGAAAGACTGACAAAATTAAAAGGCAGAGGATATGTACCAGATGAAGGAACCAGATGAAACCACAGGAAAACAACTAAATGAAGTGGAAATAGGCAACCTTCCAGAAAAAGAATTCAGAATAATGATAATGAAGATAATCCAGGACCTCGGAAAAAGAATGGAGGCAAAGATCGAGAAGATGCAAGAAATGTTTAACCAAATCTAGAAGAATTAAAGAACAAACACCTAGAATTAAAGAGCAAACAAACATAGAGATGAACAATACAATAACAGACAACAAAAATACACTAGAAGGAATCAAGAGCAGAATAATTCAAGCAGAAGAACGATAAGTGACCTGTAAGACAGAATGGTAGAATTCACTGCTGCGGAACAGAATAAAGAAAAAAGAATGAAAAGAAATGAAGACAGCCTGAGAGACGTCTGGGACAACATTAAATGCACCAACATTCGTATTTGAGGGGTCCCAGAAGGAAAAGAGAGAGAGAAAGGACACGAGAAAATATCTGAAGAGATTACAGTCGAAAACTTTCCTAAAATTGGAAAGGAAATAGCCACCCAAGTCCAGGAAGCACAGAGAGTCCCAGGCAGAATAAACCCAAGGAGAAACACGCCGAAACACACAGTAATCAAATTGACAAAAACTAAAAAAGAAAAATTATTAAAAGCAACAAGGGGAAAACAACAAATAACATAAAAGGGAACTCCCATAAGGTTAACAGCTGATTTCTCAGCAGAAACTCTACAAGCCAGAAGGGAATGGCACAATATATTTAAAGTGATGAAAGGGAAGAACCTACAATAAGGAAATAAGAACAAACAAAACCCAAAGTGAGCAGAAGGAAAGAAATCATAAATATCAGAGCAGAAATAAATGAAATAGAAACAAGAAAAAAAATTAAAAAGATCAAGAAAACTAAAAGCTGTTTCTTTGAGAAGATAAAGAAAATTGACAAATCTTTAGCCAGACTCATCAAGAAAAAAAGGAAGAGGACTCAAATCAAAAAAATCAGAAGGAAAAAGGAGGAAATTACAACGGACATCACAGAAATACAAAGCATCCTAAGAGACTACTGAAAGCAATTGTATGCCAATAAAATGGACAAATTTGTAGAAAGGTATAACCCTCCAAGACTGAACCTGGAAGAAATAGAAAATATAAACAGACCAATCACAAGTAATGAAATTGAAACTGGGATTAAAAATCTTCCAACAAACAAAAATCCAGGACCAGATAGCTTCATAGGTGAATTCCATCAAACATTTAGAGAAGACCTAACACCCATCCTTCTCAAACTCTTCCAAAATAATTGCAGAGGAATGAACACTACCAAACTCATTCTACAAGGCCACCACCACCCTGGTACCAAAACCAGACAAAGATACTACAAAAAAAGAAAATTACAGAACAAATCACTGATGAATACAGATGCAAAAATCCTCAACAAAACACTAGCAAACAGAATCCAACCACACATTAAAAGGATCATACACCATGACCAAGTGGGATTTATCCCAGGAATGCAAGGATTGTTCAGTATATGCAAATCAATCAATGTGATACCCCATATTGACAAAATGAATAAAAACCATATGATCACCTCAAGAGATGCAGAAAAAGCTTTTGACAAAATTCAACACCCATTTATGATAAAAACGCTCAAGAAAGTGGGCATAGAGGGAACCTACCTCAACATAATAAAGGCCACATACAACAAACCCACAGCAAACATCATTCTCAAGGGCGAAAAACTGAAAGCATTTCCTGTAAGATCAGGAAGAAGACAGGATGTCCACTCTTGCCACTATTATTCAACATAGTTTTGGAAGTCCTAGCCACAGCAATCAGAGAAGAAAAAGAAATACAAGGAATACAAATTGGAAAACAAGAAGTAAAACTGTCACTGTTTGCAGATGACATGATACTATACATAGAGAATCCTAAAGATGCCACCAGAAAACTACTAGAGCTAATCAATGAGTTTGGTAAAGTTGCAGGGTACAAAATTAAGGCACAGAAATCTCTTTCATTCCTATACACTAATAACAAAAGATAAGAATGAGAAATTAAGGAAACAATCCCATTCATCATTGCAACAAAAAGAATAAAATACCTAGGAATAAACTTACCTAAGGAGATAAAAGATCTATACTCAGAAAACTATAAGACACTGATGAAAACAATCAAAGATGACACAAACAGATGGAGAGATATACCATGCTCTTGGATTGGAAGAATCAATATTGTGAAAATAACTATATTACCCAAAGCAATCTAGAGATTCAATGCAATCCCTATCAAATTACCAATGATATTTTTCACAGAACTGGAACAAAAAATCTTAAAATTTGTATGGAGACACAAAAGACCCCGAATAGCCAAAGCAGTCTTGAGGGAAAAAAATGGAGCGGGAGGAATCAGACTCCCTGACTTCACACTATACTACAAAGCTACAGTAATCAAGACAATATGGTACTGGCAAAAAAACAGAAATATAGGTCAATGGAACAGGATAGAAAGCCCAGAGATAAACCCACTCACCTATGGTCAACTAATCTATGACAAAGGAGGCAAGGATATACAATGGAGAAAAGACAGTCTCTCCAATAAGTGGTGCTGGGAAAACTGGCCAGCTACATGTAAAAGAATGAAATTAGAACACTCCCTAACACCATACACAAAAATTAACTCAAAATGGATTAGAGACTTAAATGTAAAACTAGATACTATAAAACCCTTTGGAGAAAACATAGGCGGAACACTCCTTGACATAAATCACAGCAAGATCTTTTTTGACCCACCTCCCAGAGTAATGGAAATAAAAACAAAACTAAACAAATGGGACCTAATGAAACTTCAAAGCTTTGGCACAGCAAAGGAAACTATTAAACAAGACGAAAAGACAACCCTCAGAATGGGAGAAAATATTTTCAAATGAATCAACGGACAAAGGATTAATCTCCAAAATACATAAACAGCTCATGCAGCTCAAAATTTAAAAAAACAAACAACCCAATCCAAAAATGGGCAGAAGACCTAAATAGACATTTCTCCAAAGAAAACATACAGATGGCCAAGAAGCACATGAAAAGCTGCTCAACATCACTAATTATTAGAGAAATGCAAATCAAAGCTACAATGAGGTATCACCTCACACCAGTTAGAATGGGCCTCATCAGAAAATCTACAAACAACAAATGCTGGAGAGGGTGTGGAGAAAAGGGAACCCTCTTGCACTGTTGGTGGGAATGTAAATTGATACAGCCACTATGGGGAACAGTATGGAGGTTCCTTAAAAAACTAAAAATAGAACTACCATATGACCCAGCAATCCCACTACTAGGCATATACTCTGAGAAAACCATAATTCAAAAAGACACATACACCCCAATGTTCACTGCAGCACTATTGACAATAGCCACGTCATGGAAGCAACCTAAATGCCCATCGACAGACGAATGGATAAAGAATATGTGGTACATATATACCATGGAATATAACTCAGCCATAAAAAGGAACGAAATTGGGTCATTTGTGGAGACATGGATGGACCTGGAGACTGTCATACAGAGTGAAGTAAGTCAGAAAAACAAATATTGTATATTAATGCATATATGTGGAATCTAGGAAAATGGTACAGATGAACAGGTTTGCAAGGCAAAAACAGAGACATAGATGTAGAGAATGTATGGACACCGAGGGGGATATGCAGGCGGTGGGGTGGGGGTGGGATGAATTGGGAGATTGGGATTGATATATACACAGTAATATGTATAAAATAGATAAATAATAAGAACCTGCTCTTTAAAAAAAATAGATACAGAAGGAAAAAAAGAGTTGCCCTCACTTACCTTTTTCATCATCTCACCTTCTTCTCACTCTCCAACATGGTGCAATCATTCACGCTACCCCAGAGCTCCACTGAGACTGTTCTCACCAAGGTCCCCAACACTCGTCTGCCCTGTCACTGAATCTAATGACCACCCTTCATCCTCATCAAGGATGTAAGATCCCCGAGGCAGGGGGATTTTGTCTGCTTTTTGCTTTTGCATCTCCATTACTAGAACAGTTCCTGGCACATAGTAGGTACTCAGTATATATCTGCTGAATGGATGGATGAGTGAGTGAATCTCACTTGATTTCCACAAGGCATTTTCACTACTCACCACTCCCTCCCTCTTGAAATGCATCCCTCTCTTGGTTTCTAGAAAGCTATGTACCACTGGTTCTGCTCCCACTCCTACCCCTCCTGGGGACTCTATCTCCACCTTCTTTATGGTATCTACTTTCTTAGCCCGTCCATCCGATGCTCCTCAGGGCCCTGTCCTGGGCCCCATTCTCATTCATAACACTCTATTCCTGGACCATCTCATTTATTCCCGAAGCCTCAGCTACCCCTTGGCGAGGGCAGTACTGCTCAGGCTGCCCTATATCGATTTCTCATTTGTCTCTAAGAACATCTGGATCATCCTCTGGAGAGCTGCCCTTCCCCACCCTACCCTGCCCCAGGGTCAGCCAATCAGAACCCCACATGCCCCTAGCCAGAGTAAATGGTTCAGGGATGGTCCTGGACCCAATACAAGCCAGTAGAAGTCTGGCCCAGGCTTTGAATGGTTGGCCATGAGCAGTTCTCCCTCTTCCACTGAACTCAGAGTTATAAGGACGTGGCCCTCTTCCTTCCCTAGGAGGAAAGCATGCCTAGGAGCTCTGCTAGGTCATAAGAAAGCAAAGTAAAAAGATGAGAGAGACCAGGAACTAATGACTCATGTGAGAGCTTCGGTACAGCTATGCTTGAAGAACCCACCCCAGGAGGTTTTAAGTAAACGACCCAATAACTTCCATTTTTTCTTATGCCAGTCTGTGTTGGAGTCTGTTGTGTATAACCAGCAGCCCCAGCTAGAATAATCACTGCCAGGCCTATGTCACCAGGCCTAGCTCCACTGTCAGCATCAGACCCACAATGGTCTATGGACATTTTTTATGACCTCTACCACATGGACATGCTGCTGGAACACACCCGCTGAATCGAAACCTGAGCCGAGAGCCCCTCACCATGTGCCT
Source organism: Neophocaena asiaeorientalis asiaeorientalis (assembly GCF_003031525.2). Lineage (NCBI taxonomy): Eukaryota > Metazoa > Chordata > Mammalia > Artiodactyla > Phocoenidae > Neophocaena > Neophocaena asiaeorientalis. Next base: position 3,864,567 of record NW_020173393.1, on the reverse strand, counting down.
GACCAGCCAATGCCCTCCCACACACTGCTTTCATCCCACCTGTTAGACCCATTGTCTAACAGCCACACTGTTGTAACATTATATCCCTGACTTCCTCTCCATTAGGGTTCCACCTGATTGCTGAAAACAGAAATTCAGGAAGCTTCCGTGGGGAAGCTCATGTCCAAGGTGTCTGCCATCAATTCCTTCCCTCCCCAGACATGCATGCCATTCCCCTGCTGAAAGGTGGGGCCTATTCCTCCCCTCCCCTTAAATCTGCTCTAGCTTTAGTGATTAGTTTTCCCAATAGAATGCAGGGGTCGTGATGCTCTAGGACTTCTGAGGCTAGGTCATCATAAGCCTTGCAGCATCCACTGCCATGGAAGAGGTCCAACTATCCTGAGAAGGCCATGACGTAAGGAAGCCCAAGCTAATGAAGAGAAGGTGTGATGCCAACTAGCCCCCAGCTGTTCTAGCCATCCCAGCCAGGTGCTAGACAGCTGGGTAGAAAAGCCATTCTTGGAAATTCCAGCCCCCACACATAACAAATGGAGAAGAACCAACATTCAAAATATATGGGCCCAGCCATCTTTAACCTTTGAGCCACCCCAGCTGAGGCCCCAAACATTATGGAAAGGTGACACCTTTTCCACCGTGCCCTGCCCTAATTTCCAACCCACAGAATCACAAACATATAGAGCAGTTGTTGGTTGATGCTACTAGATTGGGGTAGCGTGTTATGCAGCAAAAACTAACCGAACCACTTAGATATTGCTTACCTTTGCCAGGCCATCCCTGAGATCTAACTAACTCCAGCCTCTTCTCTCTAAGGGAGCCCCGGCCAGAAAAACCTCTCTCGTAGAACCGAAATGAAGTTGTCACGTTGCCTGCCTGACTCCCTTACTTACCATGGCATGTACTTCTCCGGGGCTCGGCACAGTGTCTGGTGCTAAGATATCAGTGTGTATCAGATGAAGAAATGAATGAATGAAAGCCAGGAGGGCTGTGTGCCACTGCCCTCCGCAGGAATGCTCTAAGAACCCTAGAACTAGCCAAGTCTTCAGGGGCTCCACAGAAGGAAGAAGGACTGCAAGTGTTATTATAATAATAGCGACAGGTTCCAAGCCTGGTAATCATTAACTATCCCCAGGAGAGCTAGTTAGCTAGCAAAGAAGAAAGGCCCCTCCCCGGGGCTGGGAGTGCTGGTGCCCTGATGGCACTTGGCTTCAAACTGAACTCCCCACGCCTTCTCACACAGCCTCTCTGTCTATAAAATTGGTGGTTTCTATAGAAACAGGAGCACTGTAGTAAAGCAAAGGAAAAATCATACATTCTGTCAGCGTACAGAGATCAGTCCTGTTCTTATATGGGGCCAGGACTCTTTCACGCTTTATTTTTGAGCATCTCAACTTTCATTTCCATCCCAGCCGTTTCATCTCATATTTATGAGGCTCCTGAGCTGGTAATCTCGTCCCTCCTCGCCTAGCTGCTTTGTTAACTATGACCACAGGCAGAAAAGTCTGTGGAAGCAGTGTGGAATCCCCAGCAACCCTTCGGGGTACCTATAGCTCCAAACCCCAAGCTCAGAGGCAGAGCCAGGCTGATTGGTGTGCTGGGTAGCATCCGTGATGGCGGACAGAGACCCCAGGTGAGGCTCTACAGCCCCCCAACTGGACCTTATGAAAATTGCTCTGTAATCGGGTACTTGTTTTACATGCGTACACCTTAGCTTAGACAGTCTCCAAGCTCTTAAATATTAATATGTCTGCAATGTCTGTTTTGCACCCCAAAGTGCACGTAGCTTTCTAACAGGCAAGGGATTAGAACTTAGCTTGTATTTGAATTACTCATGCTGTCTCTGATCATCTGTGAAGAAAATTAGAAAAAGCACAGGTTGTATTTTAATATTTTAGATGAAGGTCCGAATTTTGAGACACATGTTAACTCATGAAAAGTGCCTAATTTTATCTTGATTCACTCTTAGAAAAGAAATCATATAATGTTTTCTGCATCAAAGAGCCCTTTTACATTACTTATTTGAGTCTGACCTAATAGCACTAAATGTGTTTTGCTTTTTTCCTGCTCTGATAAGTGATCAATTAGATGGATAAGAATAAGGAGACAGATGAATGAGGGAGATAAAGGATGAATGGATGGACAGATGGATGGATGAATGGGGCGACGGGTGATGGATGGAGAGATGGGGAATGGATGGATGGATGGATGGATGGATAAGCAAATCACGTTGACCAGGATAATTTTTCTGAAATGTACATATAATCAACCATTTATTCACTCACAACATTTCTGAGTACCTACTATGTGCCAGGCATGATGTTCAGCAGTGGATATTTGAGATAAGGTCCCAATCCTTGATTTCAATCTCTTTGGAGTAGGAAATGGGCTGAAGGAAACTCAAGTGAGTGCCGGGACAGTCATGCAGTGTCTCTCACAATGGTCCCAGTGACAGCTGACGGTAGCTTGGCCCAGGATGACAGCAGTGGATACAGGGAGGCAGAAGTAGATTCAAGAGTTATCAACAGCGGCTTCCCTGGTGGCGCAGTGGTTGGGAATCTGCCTGCCAATGCAGGGAACACGGGTTCGAGCCCTGGTCTGGGAAGATCCCACATGCCGCGGAGCAACTAAGCCCATGAGCCACAACTACTGAGCCTGCGCGTCTGGAGCCTGTGCTCTGCAACGGGAGAGGCCGCGACAGTGAGAGGCCCACACACCGCGATGAAGAGTGGCCCCCGCTCGCCGCAACTAGAGAAAGCCCTCGCATAGAAATGAAGACTCAACACAGCCATAAATAAATAAATAAATTAAAAAAAAAAGAATATACTGCATTGATTAAAAAAAAGAGTTATCAGCAGGCCTTGATGACTGACTGAGTCACACAGCCCTGAGTCTAAATCTCAGTTCACCCACTTACAGGCTGTAGGAGCCTCAATTTCCTCAGCTGTAGATGGCAGATAATCACTCCAACCTCCTAAAGTTTCTATGAGAAATAGGTGAGATGAAAGAGCCAGAGGCAGGGCCTGGCCAAGAAAAAATTTTTAAGACCCCAAACTTTCATTTTAGGGAAAGACATTCAGACACCTGGTTCTAGCCCCCAGACTATGAGCCACGAGGAACACTAGAAGCTCTCAGGGGTAACAAGGAGGCAGAAGGTCAAGAGAGAGGACACAAAGGCAGAGCAAGCAGGGTCACTGGCCATGCAGTGTCCAGCCCTGTCCCTCTCCTCCCCCAAGGCTTCAACCAGCTGCTGCCACAAGCCCGCTCTACACACATCACGCCACCCTCCTTAACCAGTGAATCCTTTCCAGGACGCTGGGACCCATCCGCCCCACTTGGGGCAATCACCAAACCAGAACGTCCATGGAGCCAGAATCATGAGGGCTGCACAGACCAAATTAGGTAGTTCGTGACCTGTTCCATCAGAACCTTCCTGTGTCTTTTTATGTAGCCACAAAGCAAACAGGGAACCAAAACACACCCCAGCTGCCTCGCTAAGATCTTAGATGTACTAGTCCACTTGGTCCACAGGACAAACCTGAGAGTGGGTTACAGAACAAGGGGTTTGGAAATAGATCTGCCAGTACCTTACTGTATGACCTTGGGTAGACCGAACCTCTCTGAGGATCTCCTTTCTTACCTTTCAAATGGATACAAAAGCACAAATTGCAGGCACCTAAAGAGAGGGTGGGTTTTCTTTAAATTTTAAAAAATTCAATTTTTAAAAATCTTGGGCTGGATAAATAGTGCCTTGGTAGACACTTTCATGGCCTTCCAACTCACGACTGAAATAGGTCCCTTTTCCACCAGCTTTATTCTTTTCAGCACCACTCCTTCCTCTGCAGAACCTACAAATATAGTTGGACGGAGCCAACCCAAAAGAGAGTATGAAGTAGAGGGAAAAAAAGAAAATCCAAACCAAATGGCAGTTCCCTTATTTGGGAGGCTGCATGAAGGTGAGGAAGGGTGGACAGAGCCGTCCTCTCCTCCAGTGCCAACCTCTCCATTAGCAAGCCCACGGCAAGGCAGGCATGGCCACCTCCAGTGTGTAGATGAGAAGACTTAGGCTCAGAGATGTTAAGAAACTTACCCACAGTCACACAGCTCAGTAAGAGGTGAAGCCAGGATTCGAAAGCAGGTTTATCTGAGTCCACATGCACTGCCGTCCCCAGTTAAATCATGCAGGATAAAAGCATCGGTGAGTCAGCAGTTAAACCACAGTTTACTGCTTGTTTGAAGGAGAATTTGAACGACCTCTGCTTCTGTGGGGCAAGTGTTCTCTCACCTCCACGTGCAGTGAGCCACTGTCGAATAGAATCTAGCAGACTCCTAAAAGATGCTCTGGCCCCAGGATTCAGAGGAGTCATCAATCTGAGGCTTCCCAGCCCATGGAGAAGCTAAATCTTCTGGCTTCTGCAAAGACAGCAGAATTCCCCCTTAGTGACTTTTTACTGTCCCTCCAAGGCAGACCCCAGATGACTGAGCCTGTCTAGACCGGGGTTTCTCAATCTTGCATTGCTGGCATTTTGGACTGGATAATTCCCTGTTATGGAGACCTGTCCTGTGCTTCGTAGGAACTTAAGCAGCACACCTGTCCTGTACCCACCAGATGCTATGGGTACTTCTCCCAGTTGTGGCAACCAAAAATCTCTCCAGACGTTGCCAAATGTCCCCTGAGACAAAACTGCCCCCAGTTGAGAACCACTGCCCTGGGTGGAGGTATCACACCCTGAGAGATCACACTTGTGCCAGAGAAATAACACAGGGGCCATGGGGCCTCCAAGACCTCTCGCGTAGGATAGGATGGCTGCACCGTGGTATGGTCACGCAGACTGACGCTAGGCCTTCTGCACTAGCAGACTGTGAACCCAAGCCTGTCAGAGTTGGTGGGTCTCAGCGGGACTAACTTAATGGATCCAACTCACAAGAGGCTGATGTATAACTTAGATTCCAGGGTACTACTTTTCCAGGAGAAACAGACCTTTCAAGCACACCATATTCTCATACTAATTGATCAGCACGTTCTTTCCTAGAGAGAACTATGGGGAAACAGAACCATGGTGAGGCCACTGTTTGGTGAGAAGAATTTGAAGGAGGGATTGTTGGAAGACATGTGGGAGTCTTTCTAGGCAGAAGCTCCCTCCCCTGGTTGGGGATGGGAGCAAGCATCCTGGCATGCCATATTCATTTCTGTATCTCCCATTGTTAAAAGATAACCTAGTGGTACAGGCAACAGTTTGCCGATCAGACAGGTCTGACGGCCTGGGGGTTCCAGGAAGGGGAGGGCTGCATGTTATACATGTCTTCAGAAGATGCGGTCCATGTGTGTTTGCTTCCTTTACCATTTGCAGTCTCCTTCTTCAAAGAAAGGGGTCGGCGGGGGAAGAAAGGAGGCAAAAGAGACTTCCCGCTACAGAAGGAAAACAGAGTAGGCTCTAGAGAGGCTGCAATATCTCCCTCGAATCCGGCCTGGGCTGGGCAAGGGATCCAGGCTTCAAATGATACTAGGTACCCACTTCTTTCTGGATCACCTTTGTCCAAAGGTGTACACTGTACTAGGAGAAGAAGATGGAGAAAGAGACGAGAGGAAGGGAATGGAGGAGGGAGGAGAGGAGAGTGGAAGGGGATAAAGGTAGGATGTGAGAGAGAGAGAGAGAGTGGAGGATAAGGAAGGACAGGAAAGAGGGCCTCTACACACAAGCTCATTCTCTATGGACAACAGGAGCCTAAGACACGCTGCATACTCTGTCCCCCTCTTAACGGGTCACAACGCACGTGGCCATTTCAGCACAAATCATGTGAATGATCGCCATTAACATTTACTGAGCTTTTACTGTGTTCCACACATTATTCTCCACACTTATCTGTATCAACACCGTTAATCCTTACCGATGACTCTATGAGACACAGAGACATTAAATAACTCGGTTACTCTAGGTGGCTAGCCAGTTAGTCAAGGTGCAGAGCAGGGAAACAAGGCAATTCACAGGCCCTGAGAAGTCCTGCATCAGAAGCCCACAGTCCCAGGACTTCCCACCCTTGTTTTTTTGTGTTTGTTTGGTTGTTGTTGCAGTTCTTGTTTTTACAAGCAATACCGTTTAACAGGCTGTAGAACACTCTAGAAACCATGCTCTAGAACAATGGAGGCTTTGGTTCACCCTACTACCTGCATATCTGATGCCTTCATAAAATGAGCCTAAACTGTCGTAACTTAAAGGCATAACTCTAATTCGTATGATTATTAACATTTTATTATAGCATCATCCTATTTGTATTTAAATTCTCCATTTAAATTTCGTAAATCTGTATTTACAAATCATAAATCTGTATTGATAAATAACTATAAGTTTATAATTACAAATAATTATAAATCATATGAAAATATATTTATATTAAAATACATTATATTTATATTAAAATAAAATGTAATTTATATTCTATTTACTTTTACACATTATACAATTTTAAATTATATATTTTAAATATTATAACTAATTTATATTATAGTAAGTTAAAATATAAATTAATACATATAAATATTATTGAGCTATGAAATGTCCCCATAAGGAAAGTACGAAGATTGTTGTACCCAATTACCAGATGGAGAGGTGAAGGGTCCCTAAGATTAACTGACCTGCTCAGGATCCCAGACAGCAAACTATAGGGCCGGCCCAAGAACGAAGTCTGAGGTAACACACTCTCACTAAGATTGGATTCAATGCCAGGGCAGCAAAAGTGAGAGAAAAGGAGAAGTGAAGCAGGGAACGAGGGAAAACCAACACAGATCGGTGCGTCGCTAAGCCGGCCACAGCCTCACAAGATAATGTAGCCAGAAGCGTGGGTGCAGCTGTGAGGAGCCACTCTGCCTTGGAAAGTTCCTTCCAAGAAAGGAAGGGAGAGGAATTGATCTGCTTCCCTGTTTCCGGGCTCTCTCATTGAAGTCTGTCCTGCAGAGAGCTCTGACTCCTGGATGCACAGGCTGTGATACCCAAGTCCCTCCAGGCAGCCCTTGGAAAAAGAGGATCACACTTCACCATAGAGGGCTCATCCAAGCCCTCTCTGCTCAAACTTGGGCACCAAAGATGCTGCACCTTCCACCATGGTGTCAAGGCTGGGGGGCCAGACAGGCCCAAGAGAACGTGGTAGGCACATAAACTGAGTCCAGGACACCCACTGTCTTAGCCCATTCAGGCTGCCATAACAAAATACCACAGACTGGATGACCTATAAACAACAGAAATCTACTTCTCACAGTGTTGGAGGCTGGGAAGTCTAAGATCAGAACATCGACAGATTCTGTGTATGGTGAGAACCCACTGCAACTTCACACAGCAGGAGGGGGTGTGGGACTTCTCTGGGGCCTCTTTTATATAGCGCCGCAGGAGGGTGAACTAATCACCTGCCAAAGGCCTCACCTCCAAACACCATCACGCTGGACAGCAGGATTCAACACATGCATTTGGGGGAAAACATTCAGACCACAGCACCCAGGTCTTTGAATTAAGAGCAAGCGCTCCCTCATTCAGTGGCAAAAAACATTCGACACGTCCAAGATCCCAGTGACCCCGGCACCTGTATCTAAACCACCCGTTGAAAATGCAGATTCCCCCGGCCACACCCTGGAACTAAAGGAGCAGCTTCATTTAGGGATGAGACCGTGGCATCCATGTACTTTTAACAAGCTCCCCGAGAGACTTCTGTGCACACGAAATTCCAGAAGCAGCTAGAACAGCACCATGAACTGCCCTGAGCATGCCTCAACTCCCCGACTCGTTTCGAGGGAGAAAAATCGAAACACAGAGGGATTAACTACAGATCAACAGAAAAGAGCAATAACCACACAGAAGGTCAATTCCATGGTGCACAGAAGCACGCAGGAGAGGACGGCCCACGAGGCAAGCCAACGTAATTAGGGGCCCTCGCAAACGTCACTTGCCCATAAATATTTATAAAAACAGGTCTCCTGGATACGAAACGAAGTTAATTTTTCATATAGCTGTAGGAAAACTAAATTTGTTTTTTAATATCATACTCTACATCGATTTGATATTCTATTTCTTTTTTGAGCAACCAGAAGACTCCGTCTCTATTTACCTTTTCCTGTATGAGTGACGCTGTAGCCAAGAAAGGCCAGAGTGAACTTTCTCTCCTCGGGGATAATGACAAACTTCTGATTCTTCTCCAGTAAGACCGTCCTTTGGTGCTCACAGCCCTAGCTGACATCAAATGCCACTTAATGGAGACAAATGATACAGGGTGCGGTTGTCATGGAAAGGGGGCCTCCAATGTCAGTCCCATGTGCGAGACTCTGTCACTTGTGAAGACTTTCATTAATAAACTTTCTACCAGCTACTGTTCCTCTGGAATATACCCTCCTCTGGACATTTTTAACAAGCTCACATCTAATTTCCTTTTTCATTAACTAATTTTTGTATTAATCTCATTCATTAGCACCTAATACCTCCCAATTACGCATTATAAGCTCAGAGGAATGCTGGTAATTGAGACCATCCCAGGATTCCCTGCTCAGAATGTCTGCTTTAATTAGGTTTTCATTAATTACTTTTTTAATCAATTAATATTTTGTTCTTTCAGCCCAAGATGTGCAATCTCCACATCACTCAGTCTTAAATGACACATCATTTACTGTAATCAGTCAAGCAATCAGTCACCCTTTGGGTGTGTTTCACCCCAAAATATGAAAGTTTAGGCAAGCTGTGAATAAAAAGAAAGAAGCCAGGGTGATAGCTGGTCCAACCAGCTCACCTGCAGATAGCGAACTGATGCCCAGAGAGGAAAACGGCTTCACCAACCTCTCAGAACATCCGTCTAGAATATTTGTCTCACCTTCACCTGTTTCCTGCATCTCCCCCAAGCTCATTACTAAGGTGAATATATAATTTATCATATTTAACAGAACACTTTTGAGAGAGAAAAGAACTGTTATTAATAATTATAGGGGCGCTCCAGGATCGTAATGAGTTGCAGCAGGGATAAGGGAGGATGGGGGTGTCGGCTGCTTCTTCTAGAGGCTATGGAATGCAGCTGGACCTGGAACCAAGGCAGGCTCTCCATATCAACCAGGCCCGGAAGACAATGCCCTGCTGGAGAACCAAGCAGAGAGAAGAAGGCCGGCCACCCTGTGCCTTTGATTGGAGAATTTAACCCATTTACACATAAGCCGTGTGGCTGACAGGGTCTTGGTGCTCCGGCCAGGTGTCAGGCCTGTGCCTCTGAGGTGGGAGAGCCAAGTTCAGTACATTGGTCTACCAGAGACCTCCCGGCCGCATGTAACATCAATCAGCGAACACTCTCCCTGACATCTCCATCTCAACGCTAAGACCCAGCTCCACTCAGCAACCAGCAAGTTCCAGTGCTGGACACCCCATACCAAACAATAGCAAGACAGGAACACAACCCTACCCATTAAAAGAGAGACTGACTAAAATCATAATAAGTTCACAGACACCCCAAAACACGCCACCAGATGTGGTCCCGCCCACCAGAAAGAAAAGATCCAGCCTCATCCACCAAAAAGACAAGATCCAGCCTCATCCACCAGAACACAGGCACTAGTCCCCTCCACCAGGAAGCCTACTGAACCCACTGAACCAACCTTCCCACTGGGAGCAGACACCAAAAACAACGGGAACTACACACCTGCAGCCGGCAAAAAGGAGACCCCAAACATAGTAAGTGAAGCAAAATGAGAAGACAGGAATACACGGCAGATGATGGAGCAAACTAAAAACCCACCAGACCTAACAAATAAAGTAAACTTACCTCAACATAATAAAGGCCATAAAAGACAAACCCACAGCCAACATGGTTCTCAATGGTGAAAAACGGAAACCATTCCCACTAAGATCAGGAACAAGACAAGGCTGCCCACTCTCACCACTCTTATTCAACATAGTTTTGGAAGTTTCAGCCACAGCAATCAGAGAAGTAAAAGAAATAAAAGGAATCCAAATCGGAAAAGAAGAAGTAAAGCTGTCACTGTCTGCAGATGACATGATACTACACATATATCATCCTAAAGATGCTACCAGAAAACTACTAGAGCTAATCAATGAATTTGGTAAAGTATCAGGATAAAAAATTAATATACAAAAATCTCTTGCATTCCTATACACTAATGATGAAAAATCTGAAAGAGAAATTATGGAAACACTCCCATTTACCACTGCAACAAAAAGAATAAAATACGTAGGAATAAACCTACCTAAGGAGACAAAAGACCTGTATGCAGAAACTGTAAGACACTGATGAAAGAAATTAAAGATGATACAAACAGATCGAGAGATATACCATGTTCTTGGATTAGAAGAATCAATAATGTGAAAATGACTCTACTACCCAAAGCAATCTCCAGATTCAACGCAATCCCTATCAAACTACCAATGGCATTTTTCACAGAACTAGAAAAAAAAACTAACAATTTGTATGGAGACACAAAAGACCCTGAAAAGCCAAAGAAATCTTGAGAAAGAAAAATGGAGCTGGAGGTATCAGGCTCCCTGACTTCAGACTACACTACAAAGCTAGAGTAATCAAGTAGTATGGTACTGGCATAAAACAGAAATATAGATCAATGGAACAGGATAAAAGCCCAGAGATAAATCCACATACATATGGTCACCTTATCTTTGATAAAGGAGGCAAGAATATAAGGTGGAGAAAAGACAGCCTCTTCAATAAGTGGTGCTGGGAAAACTGGACAGCTACATGTAAAAGAATGAAATTAGAACACTCCCTAACGCCATACACAAAAATAAACTCAAAATGGATTAAAGACCTAAATGTAAGGCCAGACACTATCAAACTCTTAGAGGAAAACATAGGCAGAACACTCTATGACATAAATCACAGCAAGATCCTTTATGACCCACCTCCTAGAGTAATGGAAATAAAAACAAAAATAAACAAATGGGACCTAATGAAACTTCAAAGCTTTTGCACAGCAAAGGAAACCATAAACAAGACAAAAAGACAACCCTCATAATAGGAGAAAGTACTTGCAAACAAAGCAACTGACAAAGGATTAATCTCCAAAATAAACAAGCAGCTCAATATCAAGAAAACAAACAATCCAATCCAAAAATGGGCAGAAGACCTAAATAGACATTTCTCCAAAGGAAGACATACAGATGGCCAACAAACACATGAAAGGATGCTCCACAACACTAATCATTAGAGAAATAAAAGTCAAAACTACAATGAGGTATCACCTCACATGGGACAGAATGGCCAGGATCAAAAAATCTACAAACAATAAATGCTGGAGAGGGTGTGGAGAAAAGGGAACCCTCTTGCACTCTCGGTGGGAATGTAGATTGATACAGCCACTATGGAGAACAGTATGGAGGTTCCTTAAAAAACTAAAAACAGAATTACCATATGACCCAGCAATCCCACTACTGGGCATATACCCAGAGAAAACCATAATTCAAAGAGTCATGTACCACAATGTTCATTGTGGCACCATTTACAATAGCCAGGACATGGAAGCAACCTAAGTATCCATCAATAGATGAATGGATAAAGAAGATGTGGCACATATATACAATGGAATATTACTCAGTCATAAAACGAAACGATACTAAGTTATTTGTAGTGAGGTGGGTGGACCTAGAATCTGTCATACAGAGTGAAGTCAGTCAGAAAAACAAATACCATATGCTAACACATATATATGGACTCTTAAAAAAAAAAGGTTCTGAAGAACTAGGGGCAGGACAGGAATAAAGACGCAGATGTAGAGAATGGACTTGAGGACACGGGGAGGGGGAAGGGTAAGCTGGGACGAAGTGAGAGAGTGGCATGGACATATATACAATACATATATACACTATTTAAATAGATAGCTAGTGGGAAGCAGCCACATAGCACAGGGAGATCAGCTTGGTGCTTTGTGACCACCTAGAGGGGTGGGATAGGGAGGGTGGGAGGGAGACACAAGAGGGAGGGGCTATGTCGATATATGTATACATAGAGCTGATTCACTTTGTTATACAGCAGAAACTAACACAACGTTGTAAAGCAATTATGTTCCAATAAAGATGTTTAAAAAAAAATGTAACGTGTAAACCTTGATTGGGCCCTGGACTAAATAAATAACCAGCTCTATAAGACAAAAAAATAATAATTGTTATTATGCTGGGCAATAATAGACACAAACCAGGACTGTTCTCAGCACACCGGGACATACTGTCACCCAACCCATCACCTCCATGCCAGCTCGCTCTTCCCCTGGCTGTTAGCCTGTAAATCTCCTGAGAGAGAACCATTTCTTCAAGGTGGGAGCTCTGCCTTTGCTGCCTTAATAGAGCCCATATTTGCCTGAAACACCAACACTCATCGATTCATGATAATAATATGATACATCTGTAACTTCTGACGTCTTACTCTTCCCCCTTTCTGTCATCTGTGTGTGCGTGTTAATAACACTTAACGTGAGAAACAAAACTGTACATTCTACCATTTGTGTGTGTGTTAGTAACACTTAACAGGAGAAACAAAATAAAAGTGTACAATACAGTATTGTTAACTACAGCCACAACGTTGTACAGCAGATCTCTAGACTTTATTCATGTTGTGTAACTGAAACTTTATATCTATTGTAGAGCAACCCCCCAGGATCCCCTCCCCATAACCCCTAGCAGCCACCATTCTAATCTCTGTTTCTATGAGTCTATTTTAGACACCTCAGTAATTGGAATCATGCAGCATTTGTTTTTCTGACTGGCTTATTTCACTGAGCATAGTGTCCTTTCCATACAACCATGCTGTCACATACGGCAGGATTTCCTTCTTTTTTAAGGACGAAGAACATTCCATTGTATGTGCATAGCACTTTTTCTTTATCCATTCAGCTTTCAATGTACCTTTAGGTTGTTTCCATATCTTAGCTATTGTGGATAATGCTGCAATGAACGTGAGAGCACACATGTCTCTTCGAGATCCTGATTTCAATTCTCCTGGATATAAATCCAGAGGTGGGATTGCTGGATCCTACAGTAATTCTGTTTTTAATTTTTTAAGGAACCACCACACTCGTTTCCCTAGCAGCTGCAGCATTTTACATTCCCACCAACAATGTACAAGTGTTCCCATTTCTTCACATCCTTGCCAACTTATCTTTTGATTTTTTGATAATAGCCATCCTAATGGACGTGAGGAGATATCTCAATGGAGAAAGGACAGTCTCTTCAACAAATGATATTGGGAAAACAGGACACCTAGATGCAAAAGAATGACACTGAACTTTATCTTGCATCATACACAAAACTCAATTCAAAATGGATTAAAGGGGGCTCCCCTGGTTCCAAAAAAAAAAAAAAAAAAAAAAATGGATTAAAGATTTAAACATAAGAACTAGAATGTAAAACTCCTAGAAGAAAACATAGGGAGAAAGCTTCATGACACTGGACTTGGCAATATCTCAGATATGGCACCAAAAGCACAAGTAACGAAAGCAAAATTAGACCGGTGGGACTACGTCAAACTAGAAAGCTTCTGCACAGCAAAAGGAACAATTACAGAGTGAAAAGGCAACTTACAGGATGGGAGAAAATGTGTGGAAAACATATGTCTGATAAGGAATTAATACCCAAAACACATAAGGGACTCCTACAACTCAATAGCAAAAAAAAAAAAAAAAATTTAAAAATGAAGAACCCAGGGGCAAGACGGGAATAAAGACCCAGACCTACTAGAGAATGGACTTGAAGACACAGGGAGGGGGACGGGTAAGCTGGGACAAAGTGAGAGAGTGGTAGTGTATATATGGACATATATACACTACAAAATGTAAAATAGCTAGCTAGTGGGAAGCAGTCGCATAGCACAGGGAGATCAGCTCGGTGCTTTGTGACCAGCTAGAAGGGTGAGATAGGGAGGGTGGGAGGGAGGGAGACGCAAGAGGGAAGAGATATGAGGATATTTGTATACGTATGACTGATTCACTTTGTTATAAAGCAGAAACTAACACACCATTGTAAAGCAATTATACTCCAATAAAAATGTTTAAAAAAAATGGGCAAAGGACTTGAACAGACATTTCTCCAAAGAAGACATATACAAATTTGCAAGAAGTCCATGAAAAGATGTTTAATTTCACCAATAATCAGGGAAATGCAAAGCATTCCCACTTTCTGTCTCAGACTTTTTAGTTCACCAAGTATCTTTTTTCATGGTATATTTTACCATTTCCAACGATTATTTTATAAAATGTTACTGAATTGCACCAAACTTCTTCCCCTAATGATTAACCTAATGGTTAAAAGTGAATTGAAGTAAAACACCTGGATTTGAACTTACTAGTGAGGTATCTTTGAGCAGGTTTTCTTAAGCTCTCTGTGTCACAATTTTCTCATCTGTAAAATGGAGATAAAATAGCACCTACCTCCAAGGATTCTTACAAAGATTCTATGAGTTAATACACACAAAGTGCTTAAAAGAACATGCGGCTGAGAACTTCCCTGGTGGTCCAGTGGTAAAGAATCCACCTTACAACACAGGGGACTCAGGTTCGATGAGTTAATACACACAAAGTGCTTAAAAGAACATGTGGCTGAGAACTTCCCTGGTGGCCCAGTGGTAAAGAATCCACCTTACAACACAGGGGACTCAGGTTCGATCCCTGGTCAGGGAACTAAGATCCCACATGCCGCAGGGCAACTAAGCCCAAGCACCACAACTACTGAGCTCACGCGCCTCAGCTAGAGCCCGTGTACCACAAACTACAGAGCCCACGCGCCCTGGAGCTCACGCCACAACTACAGAAGAGAAAACCCGCACGCCACAAGTAGAGAGAAGCCTGGGCGCCGCAACTAGAGAGAAGGCCGCGCACTGCAACGAAAGATCCCACATGCCTCAAAGAAGATCACGTGTGCCACAACTAAGACCGGAGGCAGCCAAAAATAAAATTAAATAAATAATAAATAAACCCAACATGTGGCTCATAGAAAGTGCTACATACATACTTGCTAAATTTAAAATTGTAATAAAAAGCTAAAGAAGCAGTGATGACCAAAAGAAATAACCCTAAACTAAATTCTAACCCTAAACCAAGCAGAATATCTCTTATTCAAGGAGAACAAAGGAAAAGCAAACCAGATTTGGTTAAGCACAGCTTCTGGTGCCAAGGACTAAGGTAAGTACTTTAAATGCATCATCTTATTTAATCCACACAAAAGCCCTGGAAGGTAGGAGTTGTTATTATCCTCATTTTACAGATGAGGAAAAAGGGGCTCAGACAGATGCAGTGACTGGCCTCCACCATACCACAAAACCAAAGCCCCCAAGAATTGAGCCCAGACAGGACAACTAGAAAAAAAAAAAAAAACCTAAAAAACGAAAAAGCAGAACCAACCTCAGGATCAGGCTGACTTCCACCTGCTTGCACTCTCCTTGTTTCTAGCATCTATTAACACCTATACCCAGAGGGCCCTGCTTTGTCCCTTTAAAGCCAGGACCCCTGGACAAGCCCTTCCTTGGCTCTGTGAAGAGCTGACACTGGCTAGAACTTTCAGAAAGACGTCCTGAGCCCCAAGGAGGAATCTAAACGGATCAAGCACAGAAAGCAGAGAACTGGTACCACTGCCACTGAACAGTGCTCAGTCCTCCAAGGGGAGCTCACTCCTGGACCACACCGGCCTACCCCATTGCTGGGATAGTGTGGCTTTCACCTCCATGGGCTGGCCCACTTCCTGGCACCTGGTCCATCCCCCTCCACTAATAAAAAGCTCCAGTCCCCAGGTAACTAAGAGCACCTCTGAACCTTGGCCACCCAATCCACTTACTGCCTACCAGGAGGTGATGCAGGTACAGTCACTGACCAGGTCACATGTACATTTAATGTATATTCATGTATATTTTGATAATGTTAGTAAAATACTGCATTTAGTCAAACCAATAGAAGTGTCCCCTCTCTAGGTAGGTGTATTCATCAGACAACACCTGCCACCCTTCCCCCTCCCTCACACACTAATGTGCATGCACATGTACACACACGTACACACACACACACACACACACACACACACATGCATACACATCTCTTAAACAACTGGCTTGAAAAAGCAGCAGGTAATACAGTGACACAAGCAGCCACTGCCTGGGTAATAGAATGTCTCAAACAGCATCTCAAATAACTCACTTCCCTATTTTTGGAGAACACACCAGGACAGGGAGAACTGGCCCCCATTTATAAATGACTACAAAAGAAAAATATAACCAATATGGTGCCTAGAAAGATATTTTGTAAATTAAACAAGAAAAAATAAAGTATGCAGGGAAAACAGACTTTTCTAAAATGATTTGTTGCGTGAAATGCCATTAAATTTCAGACTAACTACTTTGTGTTCTCCATAAATTCAAGAAAACCTGGTTTCTATGACAAAAAAAAAAGAAATTTAAAAAACTGAGATAAACAGAGATAAAAAGGGACCTAGTTAAAATGCGAGAGGAACTTCCCTGGTGGCACAGTGGTTAAGACTCCACACTCCCAATGCAGGAGGTCCGGGTTCGATCCCTGGTCAGGGAACTAGATCCCACGTGCATACTGCAACTAAGAATTTGCATGCCACAACTAAGGAGCACACGGGCTGCAATTAAAGAGCCTGCGTGCCACAACTAAGAAGCCCGCCTGCCACAACTAAGGAGCCCGCTGCCGCAACTAAGACCCAGTGCAGCCAAATAAATAAATAAATAAAATATTTTAAAAAATAAATAAAAGGCTAGAAAAAATTTAAATACAGGTAATTAAAAATAAAGAGTGTTCTGAAATTCAAAAGTTGATCAGGGAACTTTAATGTATTTAAAAGTTATAAGTCGCAGAACTGAGGCTGTGGAATCCTGAAGCAGTGATACGTAGAATAAAACTTTCCAGAAATGAAGCAAAAAAGAAGTCGATGAAGATCCTTATAGTGTTTCTTATTCTCGAGGAACATAAAACCTTATTTTATCCCCCATTAAAAGCAAATCTCCAGGGCTTCCCTGGTGGCACAGTGGTTGAGAGTCCGCCTGCCGATGCAGGGGACGTGGGTATGTGCCCCGGTCCGGGAAGATCCCACATGCTGCGGAGCTGCTAGGCCCGTGAGCCATTAAAAAAAAAAAAAAAAAAAAAAAAAAGCAAATGTCCATATGTTACAGTATCCTTGCTCAGAAATACTGGATGTTTTAGTTATTTTATACAATAGGGTGCTGCTTGGAAGGGAGTAGAATGGGTGTCCTGGGTAGAAGAAAGGGTTAGCACAACATGTATCCACACAGAAGACACTTGAGAGAAATCAGAAAAGATGTGCAAGGGGGGAGAGGGTAAAGGAGACAGAGAGGAAAACAGACCAACTCAACTGCCTTCTCCAGGGGAGTATGGGTGAAGGGGGCCCTGCATGCATCAGGGAAGGGTACTGTGGTGACTGAATAATGCCCCCCTCAAAAAAATGTCCATATCCTAATGCCTAGAACTTGTGAATATGTTATTTACATGGCAAAAGAGACTTTGTAGCTCTAATCAAGTTAAGGATCTTGAGATAGGGAAATTCTCCTGGGTAATCTGATGGGCCCCATGTAATCACAAGGATCCTTATAAGTAAAAGAGAGAAGCAGGAGAGTCAGAGGAGATGTGATGACAGACGCCAAGGTCTGAATAAGGTGGCACCATGCACCAAGGCCTAGAGGAGCCACCTTGCCTGAAAGGGCAAGGAAACAGATCCCCCCTAGAGCCCCCAGAAGGAACACAGCCCTGCTGTCACCTTGATTTTAGGCTTCTGACCCCCACAGATGTAAGATAATAAGTCACTAAACTTGTGGTAATTTGTTACAGCAGCCCAAGGAAACTAATACAGGTGCTTTACTGAAAAGAGGAATAGAGGGTAGAATTAACTCCAGCCTCTATATCTTATACCTAACTTACAGGCTCGATTCTTTCCTATCATCAGTTGAAGAACTAACATTGACTATGATATTAAATGTAGAATTTCCATAAAGAGAGTTCAAAGAGGACTGAGTCTTTGGCATATTGGGTAAGCCTGTCACTACAGGTACCAGTGCAGATGGAAAGCTCCCATAATAAAATTACCAGAAAGAAAATGAGGAATATGAAAAACAAGAGAGCTATATGGATAATGAGAATTCCTAAAACATAGATCAGATTTTAAAAAATAAGCTACACAGAATGTCCTAAATATCCTAAATAATAATTTTTCAAGCATCAAAGAAGAAAAAACAAGGTATCTATATGGGTAAACATTTATATAATTAAATGATAATGTCAGACTTCTCCTCTACAATACTAGGCTGCAAAAGCTAATGATTAAATATTCACAGGGTTTGAAGCACTCTTTGTTCATATATATCAGGAGCAAAAATATATTTACAAATGTAAAAGGACTCAAAAAGCACATGCAGAAACACCACCACCACCATCCACCCATTCCCTCTGCCAATTAAATTTCCTCAGGAAAGTACTAAAATACCCTAACCAAATAGGGGTAATTTTTTTTTTTTTTTTAAATGAGAATGGGTAGTTATATTTTTAAAAGCCTGGTAGTGAGTACCAAAACAAGCTAAATAGGGAATTTTCTTTTAAAATGATGTAAATACAGTTATAAACAATATAAATGCTATTACTAATTCTTTTCAAAAAGATATACAGACATATAACTTAAAATAATAATGATTAAATTAGAAACATGGATAAAAATCCCACATGGCATCCCAAATCCTCAGCAACTGAGGAAATGAATAAGGATTAGCTAAGAATATAGAACACTACACTACCTGCCCTGTCCTGCACAGGGAAAGCCAGCAAAACATTTTGTATTTAGAAGGCAATTAGACATAAGTTTTAGGAAAAGTTAAATTTAAGTTTGTTTTAAACACAGCTAAATGTATCCAATAGTGAGACTAAAAGAAGGATATAACAGGAACACTGAATTGATAAAACCAGGAATCAGTGATCTCGTTCTATAAAGGCCAGCTGGTAAATATTTTAGGCTTCTGAGATACATACAGTTATTGTCTGTATATTCTTTATTTAGTTTTGTTTTGCAACCATTTAAAAATGAAAAAGCCATTCACGGCCTGCGTGATGTACAAAAATAGGCTGTAGGCTGGCAAGCCCTGCACTAGGGTTAAAAAGGAAGGAGGTAGGAAGAAAGAAAAATCTAAAAACAAGCAGAAGAAACAGAAAGCATCAAATAGAGATGATCAAAGTTAGACAAAATAGAGTAGATGTGACATTCAGTATAAATGGCCTCAATTTCCCTAGTAAAAGACAATGACTCCCAGACTGAGTCCAAACATCGAGTATAACTAAATATTTTCCATGAGACATAATCTTAAGCAATTAGATTCAAAAAAGGTTAAATGTGAACGAATGGGCAGGTTTAATAGGCAACTATCAGCGGAAAAAATGCAGGTGTACCAGTATACATATCAAAGTAGAATTCAAAGACAAGGCCTTAAATAATACAAAAGAAGTCATTTTACACTGATAAAAGATGTAATTCACAAAGAAATCCTATCATGACATTTTCTGAAGTAACACTGCACTGAAATATATGAAGCAAACTGTTAGAAATCAAGAAATCAACAGAAATATACTATGAGTAAGGCAATTTAACATACCTCTCTGACTTTGCCCAATCCAAAAGGCAAAATTTAAATAAGGATAAGGAAATGCAACCAGTAAAATTATTAACATTGATATAAAAGACATAAACAAAACCTTTTTTTCCTACAGAGAATTCTTTTTACTGTGCTTTGAGTATTTTCAAATGATGATTTTTAAAATAATGATAATAATGCTCCAAAAGAACCTCAGCAGATAATTTTAAGTGCTTTATAAGCTGTATTACCTGATCACAAGGCCAAAGATTAAGTAACACTTAACTGATAAATTTTAAAAGAGCAGAGAAGATGGAACACACCACTATTCATTTCACAAAAATTTCTATAATAATCATGACACAAAATCTGACCAAAATTGCAAAAAGTATAAGACTATAAACCAATATCATGTGTATGAATAAAAATGTTAAAAAGTATTAAGAAACCAAGTCCTATCATATACGAAAACAATAATGTAACATGACTAAGTAAACTTCATTCCAGAAATACAAGGATATTTCAACATTAATAAATCAACTGATATATTTAATCCAAGGAGAAATAAATTTTAAATTAAAAATCATACAAGTGAATCAATAGATGCCAAAAGATATCTGATTAGAATAAATATCCATTCTTGATTTAAATTCATAGTAAAAGAGTTGCATTATCATTATTTGAAAGTCATTATCTACCTTGGAAAGCCAAGGTAATCAATAGGAAAATCATTATAACTTACACACAAATTCAACAAGATAACCAGCATAAAAGTAAACAAACTAACAGCTTTATCATGTAACGTGATCAACCAATAAGAAAATACAAAGCTGGGGAAGAAGACATCCCATTTGTCATACATCCATGTATAAATACACACGTGAATGTGAACACATACACACACAATGATATACATAGTGTGCTTGTAAAGGTTTAACAACTGACTCTCATGGGGAAAAAGTCCTGGCTTATCACATTCGCTATAGATTTCTGTGTTTTAAATATTCCCACCACAATGGATTAAAAATGACCAACATGGGGCTTCCTTGGTGGCACAGTGGTTGAGAGTCCGCCTGCCGATGCAGGGTACACGGGTTCATGCCCCGGTCCAGGAAGATCCCACATGCCGCGGAGCGGCTGCGCCCGTGAGCCATGGCCGCTGAGCCTGCGTGTCTGGAGCCTTCCCAAAAAAAAAAAAAAAAAAAAAAGACCAACATGGTGCCAGTGAACGTAGAGCTCGGAAGAGAAGTATAATGGGATACCATTATACAGTATTTCTACCTTACTGATATACAATAAACAAACAATTCTGAGAACATAGATAATAATAAATAGTCATGAGTTTTGAGTATTTATTACATTTGTTTTCTAATATAATTTATATGATTGTAATTTTATACCATTTAAGTTTTAAGAATGACTGTGTTTAACAACCATCTTATCAAAGTTCTGAAATTTTAATAATCAACACTTAAAAGCAGGTATATACTGGCTCTAGCACATCACTGCTTTAAAAAACCAATAATCTCAACCAGAAAGACTCACTACTTGTAAAAAATATTATTAACTTTCACTGAGAGCCATAAAATAAAACAACAGAAACATATCATGATTGTAGATGTGAAGACTTAATATGCTCAAAATACTAATTCTCTTTAGATTCATCTATGTATTTAAGAAATCACAAACAATATCCCAATTTAATTTTCTTTGGGGGCAATGGCTTGGGGGAGGGGAGAGGGACTGACAAAGCAATCTTAAATTTGATCTGTAAAAATAAACATGCAAGAATACCTAGGTAGATTCACAGAAAGACAGACAAGATGAAAAGGCAGAGGGCTATGTACCAGATGAAGGAAGAAGACAAAACCTCAGAAAAACAACTAAATGAAGTGGAGAGAGGCAACCTTCCAGAAAAAGAATTCAGAATAATGATAGTGAAGATGATCCAGGAGCTCAGAAAAAGAATGGAGGCAAAGATCGAGAAGAGGCAAGAAATGTTTAACAAAGATCTAGAAGAATTAAAGAACACACACCTAGAATTAAAGAACAAACAAACAGAGATAAGCAATACAATAACAGAAATGAAAACTACACTAGAAGGAATCAATAGCAGAATAACTGAGGCAGAAGAACGGATAAGTGACCTGGAAGACAGAATGCTGGCATTCACTGCTGTGGAACAGAATAAAGAAAAAAGAATGAAAAGAAATGAAGACAGCCTAAGAGACCTCTGCGACAACATTAAACACAACAACATTTACATTATAGGGGTCCCAGAAGGAGAAGAGACAGAGAAAGGACCCAATAAAATTGAAGAGATTATGGTCGAAAACTTCCCTAACATGGGAAAGGAAATAGCCACCCAAGTCCAGGAAGTGCAGAGAGTCCCATACAGGATAAACCCAAGGAGAAACATGCCGAGACACATAGTAATCAAATTGGCAAACATTAAAGACAAAGAAAAATTATTGAAGGCAGCAAGCGAAAAATGACAACATACAAGGGAACTCCCATAAGGTTAACAGCTGATTTCTCAGCAGAAACTCTACAAGCCAGAAGGGAGTGGCATGATATACTTAAAGTGATGAAAGGGAAGAACCTACAACCAAGATTACTCTACCCGGCAAGGATCTCATTCAGATTCGATGGAGAAATCAAAAGCTTTACAGACAAGCAAAAGCTAAGAGAATTCAGCACCACCAAACCAGCTCTACAACAAATGCTAAAGGAACTTGTCTAAGTGGGACACACAAGAGAAGAACAGGACCTACAAAAACAAACCCAAAATAATTAAGAAAATGGTCATAGGAACACACACATCGGTAATTACCTTAAACGTCAATGGATGAAATGCTCCAACCAAAGGACACAGGCTTGCTGAATGGATACAAAAACAAGACCTGTACATATGCTGTCTACAAGAAACCCACTTCAGACCTACGGACAAATACAGACTGAGAGTGAGGGGATGGAAAAAGATATTCCATGCAAATGGAAATCAAAAGAAAGCTGGAGTAGGTATACTCATATCAGATAAAATAGACTTCAAAATAAAGAATGTTACAAGAGACAAGGAAGGACACTACATAATGATCAAGGGATCAATCCAAGAAGAAGATATAACAATTATAAATACATATGAACCCAACACGGGAGCACCTCAATACATAAGGCAACTGCTTAAAGCTATAAAAGAGGAAATAGACAGTAACAAAATAATAGTAAGGGACTTTAACACCTCACTTTCACCAATGGACAGATCATCCAAACAGAAAATTAAAAGGAAACAGAAGCTTTAAATGACACAATAGACCCGACAGATTTAATTAATATTTATAGGACATTCCATCCAAAAACAGCAGATTACACTTTCTTCTCAAGTACGCACGGAACATTCTCCAAGATAGATCACATCTTGGGTCACAAATGAAGCCTCAGTAAACTGAAGAAAACTGAAATCATTTCAAGCATCGCTTCTGACCACAACGCTATGAGATTAGAAATCAATTACAGGGAAAAAAATGTAAAAAAAAAAACACATAGAGGCTAAACAATACGTTACTAAATAACCAAGACATCACTGAAGAAATCAAAGAGGAAATCAAAAAATACCTAGAGACAAATGACAATGAAAACATGACAATCCAAGACCTATGGGATGCAGCAAAAGCAGTTCTAAGTGGGAAATTTATAGCTATACAAGGCTACCTTAAGAAACAAGAAAAATCTCAAATAAACAACCTAACCTTACACTAAAGGAACTAGGGAAAGAAGAACAAACAAAACCCAAAGTTAGCAGAAGGAAAGAAATCATAGAGATGACAGCAGAAATAAATGAAACAGAAACAAAGAAAACAATAGCAAAGATCAATAAAACTAAAAGCTGGTACTTTGAGAAGATAAACAAAATTGATAAACCATTAGCCAGACTCACCAAGAAAAAGAGGGAGAGAACTCAAATCAATAAAATTAGAAATGAAAAAGGAAAAGTTATAACGGACACTGCAAAAATAAAAAGCAACCTAAGAGACTACTACAAGCAACTCTATGCTGATAAAATGGACAACCTGGAAGAAATGGACAAATTCTTAGAAAGGTATAACCTTCCAAGACTGAACCACAAAGAAATAGAAAATATGAACAGACCAGTCACAAGTAATGAAATTGAAACTGTGATTAAAAATCTTTCAACAAACAAAAGTCCAGGACCAGATGGCTTCACAGGTGAATTCTATCAAACATTTAGAGAAGAGCTAACACCCATCCTTCTAAAACACTTTCAAAAAATTGCAGAGGAAGGAACACTCCCAAACTCATTCTATGAGGCCACCATCACCCTGATACAAAAACCAGACAAAGAGAGTACTGAAAAAGAAAATTATAGACCAATATTACTGATGGATATAGATGTAAAAATCCTCAAAAAATACTAGCAAACAGAATCCAACAACACAATAAAAGGATCATACACCATGATGATGTGGGATTTATCCCAGGGATGCAAGGATTCTTCAGTATATGCAAATCAATCAATGTGATACACCATATTAACAAACTGAAGAAGAAAAACCATATGAACTTTTTTCATAGGAGCACTGTTTACAATAGCCAGGTCATGGAAGCAACCTAAATGCCCATCGACAGATGAATGGATAAAGAAGATGTGGTACATATATACAATGGAATATTACTCAGCCATAAAAAGGAACGAAATTGGGTCATTTGTTGAGACGTGGATGGATCTAGAGAGTGTCATACAGAGTGAAGTAAGTCAGAAAGAGAAAAACAAATATCGTGTATTAACACATATATGTGGAACCTAGAAAAATGGTACAGATGAACTGGTTTGCAGGGCAGGAACTGAGACACAGATGTAGAGAACAAACGTATGGACACCACGGGGGAAAGCAGCAGGGGTGGTGGTGGTGGTGTAATGAACTGGGCAATTGGGATTGACATGTATACACTGATGTTCATCAAATGGATACTAATAAGAACCTGCTGTATAACAAAGTAAATTAAAAGAATAATGATAATAAATAAATATATTGGCATTGCCCTATTTCTTAAGCTGGGTAGTAGTTTGTGGGTACTTATTTTATCATTGTTGTTTAAACTGCACATATATATTCTATAACCGCTTTTCTACTTCATAATATTTCATAATAAAAAATATATTCAAAAGTGAAAGAAGAAAAATACCTAGGAAAATTTTACAAAGACGATAACATTCAGCAGGCCCTTGATCTTAAAGCTATTACTAGGCTAGAATGTTCAGAAAAGCATGGGACCAAGCACTGAAGAAACAGAAGCACCGGTGTCAGTCCAGTGGGGTAGAAAGATGCCCAAACAGGTAATTCCACTCCCATGTGGCAAGTGCCAAGACGGTAGCCAAGAGGACTTCGGGGAACTGAGGTGCCTGGGAATGTCAGAGAAAAGAAGTGACATCTATATAGATTTGCCTTTTCACATCCTTTGAATCTTTCATCAAACTGCTTTCCAGAAATTTTGTACCAATTCAAGTGCGTAAGACTGCCTATTTTCTTTTTTTTTTTTTTGGCAGTACGCAGGCCTCTCACCGCTGCGGCCTCTCCCGCTGCGGAGCACAGGCTCCGGACGCGCAGGCCCAGCGGCTATGGCTCACGGGCCCAGCCGCTCTGCGGCACGCGGGATCCTCCCAGACCGGGGCACGAACCCGCGTCCCCTGCATCGGCAGGCAGACGCCCAACCACCGCGCCACCAGGGAAGCCCAAGACTGCCCATTTTCTAACATGCTTGCCAACACTGGGTATTATGTCTTTTTTATTTTAGCTTGCCTAGTTTGGCAGGTGGAAATGGTACCTTATCTTAATTAGCATGCCTGATGTCTAATGAGGCTGGCAATATTTCATACACTCATAGGGTGTTTCTAGTCCTACTTTTGTGGAAATCCGTCTCTCCTCCATGCTCTCTCACACCCTCGTGCTATCTTATAACTCCCAAGTGTATCTTACACCCCACAGTGTATCTTATACACTGTGTCATGGTCATGTGTATGTCCATCTTCCCCACAAGACTTCAAGTCAGGAGTAGAGTCTATTTTATCCCTGTATCTGCAGCACAAAGCACTGATGCTCTGACATCATGTGCCAAATGAACAAGACAGCAGGTTCCGGAGCCCTTGGTACTTCACTGGGGTGTCAGCAGCGGTCATATTGGAACCACAGAAAAATGGTGCTGCTTTCCCAGAGACAGTTCTGCCAACATTATTAACAGCAACCGGGCACAAACAAGGAGAAAAACAAAAGCAGCAAGGCTGTAGTTCATCCCATTGTGTGTGATCATCAGGCAGGGAAAAGTCTGTAAGATTCAAGGAGAATTGTCTTCAGAAAATACGTTTTGCTTAAGAGACTGTCCCAGGGTACCTGCGGAACTGTCAGAGAAAATTAGATTCTCCGCAAGTAACAGTCACTTGAATTTCTACTTTATTTCTAGAGTTCTAGAGTTCTTTAACTTCCGTTTGTTGTGTCTTTACAGCACCTCCTTTCAGAAAGGCGGTTGGTCTGGCATTATCTACTCACCAGACACTGGGAAGGCACCATGGGGAGATGATAGGACACGTCAGCAGACGATGAGTTTATACAGGTTTGCTGGGACATGTGTATAAGAGCCCAGCCCTTCCTTCTACAGCTACTTAAGGGGACCCTGAGAACAGGAGCTGCTTAACCCACTCAGTATCTGTAGTGGATGGAATGGTTCCCCTCCACCAAAATATACGTGTATGTCTTAATCCCTCAAAAGTATAAATGTGGGACTTCCCCGGTCTAGCGGGTAAGACTCTGCACTCCCAATGCAGGCCTGGGTTCAATCCCTGGTCGGGGAAATAGATCCCACGTGCATGCCGCAACTAGGAGTCCACATGCCACATCTAAGAAGTCCGCATGCCGCAACTAAGAAGTCCGCGTGCCGCAACTAAAGATCCCACGTGCCTCAACTAAGACCCAGTGCAGCCAAAATAAATAAATAAAAATAGTAAAAAATATATAGTAAAAAAGTGTAAATGTGACCTTACTTGGAAAATAGGTCTTTACTGATGTAATTATTGATAACTTAAGGATCTTGAGATAAGAGCGTCTTGAGTTATGTGTGATGAGTGATGCAGCCACTAAGGATGCCAAGAGCTACCAGCAGCACCAGACAAGGAGCAGAGTGTCCTCTAGAGACTTCAGAGGGAGTGCAGCCCCCATGACATACTGATTTCAGACTCTGACCTTCAGAACTGTGTGAGAATAAATTGTTATCGTTTTGAGCACCCAAGCTCACGGTCATTTGTTACAGCAGCCCTGGCAATCTATACAGTGGCCAGTCTTGTTCGTTGGTGCCTGAATACTTTTGTGGCATCTATTATACTCCACAATCCCCCAGCTTCTTCCTTGGCTCCTAGCCTGCCATTCAGACCACTGCAGCAGCCTCCTCGTGGTCCCCCGGACTCCAGCCTTGCCCCCTCCAAGCCAACCCCCCACCTCCACAAGATGTCAGGAAGAGCTTCCATAAATTTAAACCAAAGACTGATACTCTCCTACCTTCAATCAATGGCTGGCAACCCAATCATGGACATCGAGATAACTCAAGATGCTCAGTATGCTGTATGAGGATTACCACCGTCCGGCCCCAGCTTGTCTCTTGCACCTTATATCTGCCAAGACCAACTCCCTGAACACCCTCTACTCCACCAGGACTGCAAGGCTGTCGCTTGCTATTCCAGGTATACCCTTCTCTTTTGTCTGTCTGTCAAGACTGCTCAAGTGTCATCTCATATTCGAGAACTTCATTCAGTCCTTCCTTCTACCTCTGCTGCCAACACAAAAGAACTGAGCTCCCACACCTCGTGTCCCCATTGTCTGCAGCCCACTCCTGAGTTATAGCATCAACTGCAGCCAATTAATACTCCTCTGTGGACTTGTCCATTTCCCTATTAGCCTATGAGCACCTTTAGGGCCGGGTCCATCCTTATCTGATTTGTCTTCGTATCCCAGAACCTAGCCTGGTACCTGCACACAACAGGGATCCAACAGAGAAATGGGTGGGTGGGTGGAGACATGGGTATGTGGATGAATGTACCAACTAGCAAAGTACCAAATGAATCAATATATGGACAACTTGTTGAAAGAGGAGTTAAATGCGAAGGGTGCCAGAGCTCAAGAGGAATAGCTGGGAGTTACACAGATGAACCCTAGGTGACAAATCAAAAGTTGACTGAAGGGCTTCCCTGGTGGCACAGTGGTTGAGAGTCCTCCTGCCGATGCAGGGGACACGGGTTCGTGCCCCAGTCCGGGAAGATCCCACATGTCGCGGAGCAGCTGGGCCCGTGAGCCACGGCCGCTGAGCCTGCGCGTCCAGAGCCTGTGCTCCGCAGCGGGAGAGGCCACAACAGTGACAGGCCCGCGTAACACAAAAAAAAAAAAAAAAAAAAAAGTTGACTTAAGACAAATACATTATAACAAGACTGGCATTTCCTGGAGCTTCTCAGTTTATAAATCCCTTTCATATGCTTCAAGCCATTTACTCCTCTCAGTGACCTGGCGAGGTAAGGAATTACTATTATCTCTATTCACAAAAAGGGAGCCAAAGCCCCCAGAGCTTGTGGACATTAGCCCAGGTCACCTAGTCAGTGAGGGATGTGTCAGGACCCCAGGACCTAGGTCTGTGCAGCTCTTCAGTCTATGTTCTTTCTGTGAGCGGCCCACCTGCTCTCTGCTTTAAGTCGCAGACTGTCCATCAAGCCCTTGTAGAGAAATAAGGGGAGGAGTGAATACTCGACTGTGTCCATGTGAAAGCCAGAGATACACACTTTTTGCCTGAAAATGACTGATAGGATGGAAACTGACAAGTCATCTTCCACTTCTGGCACTGCTGACGACTGGTTAACGTGAATGCTGTGTTGATTCCCGCTAGATGGGAGCAGATGTCACTTATCGTTAATGGAGTGTCAACGTGTGCTTGCCTAAAGGAAAAGGTTCTTTTGGTTGTTGTTGTTCTCAATTTTCCCCTCATTTTATAGCCATAAAAAAAGAAAATATTCAGCAGAAAGGATGATGCTACCTAGGGGTAGAAAGGGAAGGCATCCTTCTGATTTATTTCCTTCTTTCTTGACTGGAACAACCCACAGCCGGTCAAAATGCTGGTGGAAGTCAGAGGATGGACCTGGGTTCTGAGAGTAGCCAAGCACTCTGGGCTCTAGATCAGAGCTTGAGAATCCAACAGCCACAGCTAGAAGGTGTTCAGAGTTCAACCAGGACCACCAGGCTCTCGGCTGAGCTAGGCTCACCTCTGCTCAAGGATGATGACTGCAAATACAAATAACAGATAATACTAGTGAGCGCTTCACTCTGGACAATGGAATGTGTTGAGTAAACACTTTACCTTCCTGTAAGCCTGATAATCACTGTATGAGGGAAGGACAGATCCACCAACTCTGATCTGAGAATTCTGAATTCTCCAAAGCTTTGAAAACCAAAAGATTTTTTGCTAAGTTTGGTGCAAACGTATTTGGTGCTAAGACTTAGGTTAAACGGATGTAGACTTGTTTGTAGTTTTTCCCTCTCCTTCTTAGTGGTCATATCTATACTTTTTGCTGCAAAAAATATCAACATGCTTGATTTGGGGATGCAATCCCAGACCCGGCTGGGGGTGTTATTTATTCGACAGTATATGGACTATAATGCCTTCCTAAAGTAAATCTAAATTCAGAAACACATTTGGCCCCAAAGGCTGCAGATAAAGGGTTGAGAACGTATTCAACCCAGTTCATGGATGAGGAAACAGGCTCAAAGAGGATAAAGAACTTGCATGAGGTTACACAGCTCAAAAACAGTAGATGTGGGTTTGGAATCAACAGTCTTCCCCGAGAGCTAGTGTGTTAACCACTGTGCTCTGCTACCTCTGACAGATGCCCTTCCCCACCCTCTCAGCCCGGAAGTCCAGCCCCTGCTTGCTCTTGGGCAAGAAGGCAGGATTTCCTGTCTTAGTTGAGCTGCAAGATGATTCCCAGAGCAATAGGACCATCATTAAAATGGTTTATCCAAGCAAATCCCGGGACTTCCCTCATGGCGCAGTGGTTAAGAATCCGCCTGCCAATGCAGGGGACACGGGTTCGAGCCCTGGTCCGGGAAGATCCCACATGCTGCTGAGCAACTAAGCCCGTGCGCCACAACTACTGAGCCTGCGCCCTAGAGCCCGTGCTTCGCAACAAGAGAAGCCACTGCAATGAGAAGCCCGCACACCACAACGAAGAGTAGGCCCCACTCACCACAACTAGAGAAAGCCTTCATGCACCCAACAAAGACCCAACATAGCCAAAAATAAATAAAATAAATAAATGTATATAAAAAATAATTATAATTTTTAAAAAAGCAAATCCTGGGATAAAGACCTGTGTTTCGAATCTAGAGTCAAATGCAATCACAGCATCAGTCATAACTAGGTAACTACCTGTCAACGATCAGGACCCATACTTAAATTTTTATGCTGAGAAGCAAAGAAAGACATCTATCATTTTGCTGATGGCCACCCGACACCAAATTATCACATGTTCTCATACTACAGAGGTCAAGTCAGTCCCTGGAGCCAGACAGCCTATGTTCCAATCCTGGCTTAGCCACTCAATGGCGGTGTGAGGTTGGCCAAGTTACTTAACCTCTCTGTTCTACAGTTTCCTCAACCAGAACATGGAGTAATAATAATACCTATCTCAAGAGTTGCCATGAGGATTAAATGAGTCTGCATTTAAAGCACTTAGAAAACAGCAAGTCCGATATTAGCCTTTCATTCATAAACAGATGAGAGAGAAAGATACTTTGCTTCACATTTTAACTTCTCTGAAATTAGAATACTTCTTACCACTGATGTGTAATTTTAGTACAATGTTTATGTGGTTGTTGTTCCCAGAAAGCAGCAATCTAACCAGTGGTGCCTCTTTTTTCTTTACCGCATTTTAGAATTGAGAGAATATGGTGAATAACATTATTGGAAGAACTGAATGAATTTTTACTTCGTTCTCTTTTTTCTTTATCACATTTTAGAATTGAGAGAATATGGTGAATAACATTATTGGAAGAACTGAATGAATTTTTACTTCGTTCTCTTTTTTCTTTATCACATTTTAGAATTGAGAGAATATGGTGAATAATATTATTGGAAGAACTGAATGCATTTTTCCTTTGTTCTTATGAGAAAGACCTGCGACAAGAGCAGGAATGGATTCAAGCTGTGCTCACCGTGTCTCCGCAGAGAGGTCACACTTTTCCGTTCACAGGCAGATGAATTCTAAAACCAAACACCAGGGTGAACAAGTGTCCGCGTTCCAAAGAAAGAGCTGAGCAAATTTTTATTTGCATTTCAAAACTCTGACAAATGGCCTCAATCAACTACTTGGGATTTTTCCTAATTAGTTTTACTCTGTGCCTCTGTCACCTATCGGAGAAAGCTGAAGATTTTAACCTTCAAAACTAGCAGCCGTGCATGCCAGAAAGTATTTCAAAGAAGAGTCAACGTGTGTCTGGAATCTAACTGTAGTACCTGAAAGCACTGTCTGAGGATTTTCCAGTCTTCCGAGAAGCAAGTCCCCACCCCTTGGGAAAACTAGTCTCAAAACTCAAAGTTTCCCTAAATCACATATCTTAGAGAAATGTTAAAACAGATTTATCCATAGAGGCAAAGAAATAAAACCATAAGAATAAATAAATAGTAAATCCGATGCCTCTCCCCTGCTTAAAATCCTCCAGTGACTTCCTACTCTACTTGGAATAAAATATAATTTCCTTACCACAGCTTTCTGGGCCCCAGGCGACCTGTCCCCTACCCAACTCTCCCAGTGTTTTTCATTCTGTTCTCCCCTTTACAGACTATATTTGAAACATACCAGTCTTTTCTTCTTTCTTTCTTTTTCTCAAACACATCAAGAACATTCCTGCCCCAGGTTCTCTGCATTTGCTATTCCTCCTGCCTGGGAAGATCACCCCCTCCCCAGCTACCAGCATGTTCACTACACAAGGTCAGCCAGAGCAAAGGGTGCCGTTTTCTAATTCATACAAAGGAGCCATATGAGCTATCAGCCATCCTGTCTCCCTGCGATGACTCATTCATTCCTAAAACAAACATTCATTGAGCGCCTACTATAAGGCAGGCACTGTCCTAGGCACTGGGATTATAGCCTTGAATCAGATAGACAAGCTTTCTGCCATTTGGGAGCCTATATACTAGCGGGCTGATATACGTAATTCAGCAAGAAATGATTAGGGAAAACATCCAATAGTAACCAGAGTGCCAAGACAACTGGACTTGGTTCTGTGATAGTGACTGGATGACTTACCTTAGACTGGGTAGTCAAGGAAGGCCTCTGGAGGTGCTGGTGTTCATTTTGAGATCTAAATGGCAACACGGAGCCATCAACACAAAGCACGTGTTTGGGTTAGGGAGGGAAGGAAGGGCATTCCATTCAGAGGGAATCCAAGGTGTGAACTCTTATAAAATACCCCAAGGAATGAACAAGTTCTTTGTGCTCTAGAAACAGGAAGTCGGGGTATGGCTAGAAAGCAGTGATCAAAGAGCGGAGAGGGATGAGATGAGGTTGGACAGGTGGGAAGGGGCCAGGTCAGGTGGGAAACTGTACAGAGTCAGCATAAAGAGTTTGGATTTTATTCCCAGTGAGTTGTGAAACCATCTGAGGTCTCAAGCAGGAAGTGTCGTGATCTGGTGTGTATTGTGGAAAGACCATTCTCTAATTCAGAGTTATCCAAAAGAACTTCTTGCCATGAGGGGCATGTCCTATATCTGTACCGTCAAATGCAAGAGCCACTGGCCACATGTGGCTCTGAGCACCTGAAAGGTGGACAGTGTGACCGAGAAACTAAATAATTTATTTTATTCTATTTTAATTAACGGAAATTTAAATACCTGCACAGAGCTGGTAGCTACTGCACTGGTCCACATACCTTAAGTACTGGGTGGAGAATACAGTTACCTCATAAATAACACAGGGGTTAGGGGCTAGGATCCTGCGACCCTCCGTACAGTTGTAAATCCGCATGTAACCTATAGTTGGCCCTCTGTATCCTTGGTTCCTTTGTATCCACAGTTCCTCCGTGTCCACAGTTCTGCATCAACGGATCCAACCATGACCATGTAGTACTATCTGTGTATTCAGTATTGGAAAAAAATCTGCATGTAAGTGGATCCTTGCATTCAAACCCATGTTGTTCAAGGGTCAACTGTAATTATCTGGAGGTAGAGATGGAAGGAAGTGGCAAGCTGAGAATATCTTTCCGGGGTGGAGCTAGAAGGGTGAGAGCAAGAAAGGGAAAGTGAGGAATCAGAGATCATCCTAGATTTTTGGTTTGAGCAACTGAGTGGATAGTAGCACCATTTTGATATGGGGAAGGCTGAGGAAGAAGCAAGTTTAGGGGAGGAAACAAAAACTCAGCAACAGCAAAAACTGCCCCCCCCCAACTCTTCACGCAGCAGGTTATTCTTGACACTTGGGTCTCAAATGTCAGCTCCAATGTCACCTCCTCAGAGGCTGCGCACGACACCCACCCCACCCCTTCACCACATCACTCTCTCTCTCACACGGTCCTGGCGCCTTCTTCTCTGCACTTAGTATCTACAATTATTGGACCATTTGATCGAAGCATTGCCTCCCTCTTCTCTAAACTGTAAACTCTCTTCACATGGGTCCTCATCCCACACACTTGCCTGGAATGGCACCTGGCAAACAGCAGGTACTTCAATATGTGTTAAATTAATTTGAGACAAATATCTTTATCTTGCAAAAAACAAAAAACAGGGCGGAAAACACAAAAAGGTACATTTCCAGTGTGAATTTATACAACATCAAATAGTAGAAAACAACGTGTACTCACACACCTGCCCCAGGTATAACCAGATAAATTCTGTTTGGGGTTATTTACCGGTAGTCCTTTCATACAGAAAACTGAGTATAATTTCCAGGTAACGATCCACGTCCTCTGACAGGTGCAAAAGTGAGAAGCTTATCTGGACATGATTCCCAGTTCTGTAGTCTTGTTTCTCGTCAAGAGTTATTGGGGAGAGGGCAGAGGGTGTGGAAAATGAAAACAGGGTAAATCCGGGCTGCCGTTTTTTTAAGTTCAGAGTGTCCTTAGGGGCAGGATCCATCATCATTGCCCACCTACATCCCGTCAACCAGCGGCAGATTGTACCCTGGCTGAACAGGTGCTACCTGGCAGGGTGCAGTGCTGGGGGGTGAGGGCGGGGGGAGTACTGAAATTAAGCAGATATTGATTTGAACTGCGCTGTGCAATCCTGACAAAGTCAAGTAGCCTCTCTGGTCTTCACTCCCCAACCCCCCCTGCCCTGCCTACGCCAGGTGACCCTGCACTCCTTGTCAACCAAGACCTCTAGATATTTTCTCACCAACACCAGGTAAGCCATATCACCCCAAAACTTTTGAACACAGGAGTAGATCTTCACATTTTCCCACTGCAGGACGGCAAGCAGGAGTTGCACACAACTTGGTCATTATTTCCCACGTTCTCCTTTCCTCACAGACTTCATTCTCTCTGCAACCCAACACACACACTCACACACAATTCCACACCCACAGACACATGCAGAGCTCTCTGCAGCTTCTTTCACTCTACACTGACTCACAGTCGTGAGAACACATTTCCTTTTCCTCTTCACAGGCTCCCGAAATGAGATCGTTTCTCCTAAAAGCAATCCTAAGCACCGGGTGAACAACTCCAGAAAATTAGAACAAGTTCCACTAAGGCTGGAGACAGAGAGGAGAAAAATCTGTTCAATTTCAACTGTATTCACATTACCCACAAAATGGAACACTCCTCTCATTTTTCTCACTAATTCCAATTCTTCACAAAAATTAAAACAAAAGCTATTCCTGGCACAAATGGTCACTTTCTATCTGCCATCAGCAATGACTCCAAATCAGGAAGGCACCATTCTCTTCACTTTTCGAAGCATTATTCCTCCTCAGAGCAGCTGCGACATCTCGAGTTCCAATGGAAATTACAGACAACATTAAAGAAACAGCTAGAATGTATTAAAGATTTAATGGTGAGTCATTACACACATTGAAAGGAGGTGTAATTCTGCCAGCCCTGAGCCTGATATACAGACATTTCGAACAAGGAAATGATTTGAGGAATATCTGATACAGAATAAAGGATAAGAGACAGAAAACATCAGATATGGGAAACAATATTGTTTGCCACTGATTTGAAAATAACTGAAATGAATAATTGTTCTATCTAATATCCACTGAATAAGATGGAGCTATTCAAAGCTATTTTTACAAAGAGTTTTTTAATAACGTGAGGAAAAGTGCTTATTATAGGGTCAAATGAAAAAAGAAAGGAAGATGCATGACAATACATACAGCATGATTTCAATTATGTGAAAATGCACAGACAACCCAACGGGGAGATACATGAAAATACTAACAGTGGTTATCTTTGGGTAGTTAGAAAATACATGCATCCTTGTTTTCCTAATCCTTCTACTTTTCCGTATTTTCCAAACTTTGTGTAGTAGGTACATATGATTTTTTAACAAAATGTTTTCATCCAGCAAATATTTATTTTAAAACACAGTTTATCTAAAATGTGTAAACTCCTCTGATTTTGTGAAAACATTTTCTACAAAAGCTTCTGTCTTAAAGTGGCATTGTGACATTATGATGTTTGAGGAAAGAAGACAGAATTGCCCCCAAGCTAATACTCACCCCCAATTTCTAGGAGAGCTGGCTAAGGATCCAGCTACTGCTTCATGGGGGCTACAGATGACTGGGGAGTCTCGCAGCCTGGCTGTTCCCCAGGGAGCACAAGGGAATCAACACAGAAAGTGACAGTACCCACAGTTATCAGTCTAATTCACCAAAAAAGGGTTGGGGACTGACTCAGATATGATCATAAAGCACTTGGTCTTTCCTGCCCCGCACTGCATGCATTCTCTTCTCCCCTACACACAAAATCCCTGAAAGGCTAACATTATCATACCCATTTTACAGGTGAGGAAAATGAACACAGAAACGGAAGGCACCTTGCTCAAGGTCCCAAGTCAGGCATCTATCAATGTCTGGATGCAAATCCATGTTTGCTGATGCCAATGATCAGACCCTTTGCACTACCCCACATGGCTTCTTTTATCGAGACTGAAATGATTAAAAGAACTGTGTCTGATACATGGAACCCTGCACACCACCTGAATGGTGCCTCCTGCCAAAGGGACCCAAACTCTATGGGTTTCATGAACACAAGCAACCAGATCTATGTCTTATCCCCTCAGATTCTAAAAAGGACACAGCGTTGGAATGAATTATAAATTATGCTCTGTGTATCTGTTTATTATCTTAAAACAATATTTCCTAAACATGGAAATAATAAATCAAAAGATATGAAGCTGCTTAAGGGCTCTTGATATATATTCCCCAAAATTCCTTTAAAACGGTTTATGAGTTTACACGGCTATGAACATGGTATACAAATAGCCATTTATTTAGTCACATCTTTGCCACCACTGGGAATTACAATTTTAGAATACTCTGTCAAACTAACAAGAGAAAGAGGGAAGAAATGTCAGGGTCCGTATCCCAGCATGATAGAATCTAAACGTGCCCATTCAAATTTTCAGCCACAGCAATGTCAAGGCTAGACAGCCAGCCCAATTTAGTCCTCTTTTGGGAAAAGGAAAAAAGTGCCTGTGGTTAAATTCGGAAACCCAAAATTAGAGGAGAGTTCAAAGACCAACGCAGACCGTAGATCAAATCCAAAATACCAAACAGACCAACAGACAGAATGGAGGACCCTGGGTAACATTTACTAAGAGTCTATGCAGTGCCACGTTCTTTACTTACATTCTGAATTAGCCCTTAGAACCAACTTTTGCGGAGCTTCATTTATCCTCATACTATAGACAGGGAAAAGTTCATAAACGCACAAGGCCAACCAGCTGCTCAATCCAAAGTTCAGATTTAAGCCCAAATTCATCTACCCTAAATGTCTTGACTCTTTCTCATTCTGTTGTTATTTTAGTGATTTTCATATCATTTATTGGGTTCTCGGATTTTAAAAGAAACACTTGTTTACTATAGTAACTTTTAAAAAGAGTTTGGAAGTTCTTTTAAAGAAGAAATTAAGAATTGCCCACAGTCTATCACTCAAACACAAGAACTGCCTACACTTGGGTTCATTTTCTTCCATTCATTTATGTAGGACTAATATATCATTTAAATAAAATCATTAATAAAGTGCATATGAAGGTTAGTTATGCTTTAAAATTTTAAAGGAATGATTTAAATTTTTGTACTTTGTTGAAAATTCTTTTTCCCAGGGTCTATGAAACATTAATTTTTTATATTTTACTATTTTTCTGTGGGTTTTGGTTGTTTATTAAATCAACCAAAGGTAATCTAGGACTACCATTAGCGTAAGACTTTTCACATGGCATTCAGGAGTACTTGATACTATCCTTTCTTTTATGTCTGCAGATAATTCCGTTACATAGAAGTCACATAATTATTTTAGCTACTTTCTATTACTGGGCATTTAAATTTGTTTTCCTCATTCTTCTCCATCCCAAATAATATTCTGATAAAAATCCTCTTATCTTTTATGTACATCTCTAATTATTTCTCTGAAGTAATAAATTCCTGGGAATGGAATTACAAGTCCAAAGGGTATGCCTATCTAAGATTCTCAAACCACATTTCAAACCACTCTCCAGAAAGACTGCAGAAATGTATACTCTTTTGACAACTATATCATCTCATCCTCACCAATGTCCCTGTTTAAATTGTTGTCAATGTAAATAGAGAAAAATGGTACCTTTATTCTGTATTGATTTATATTTCAGTAACTACAAGTGAAGCTCATTTTTTTTTCAGATTTTTAATGACTGTGGCAATTTTTCTTACATTAATTGTCTAGTCACATCCTTTTGTTCTTTTTCTACCAAGAAACCATTTTTTTGTTGTTGATTATTAGTGTTCTTTATATATTAAAGATAGTTGACCGCTGTGAATTGTATATGTTGTAAATATTTTCCCCAGGCTGTTTGTCTTTTAACTTTTTTGTCATTTTATTTTTACTTAAAAATGTTTATGACTTTTATGTAACCCAATCGATCATTCTTTCCCCTTATAGTTCATTTCTTGGCTCTGACACTTGGAAAGCCCTTGTTCCTCCTAAGATCAAATAAATATTCACCTATATTTTCTTAAACTCTTGCCTTTTCCACTGCGCTGTGCTGGTTCTCATTTCATATGGGTGAAATCTCAAATAAGAATAGAAAAATAAGTGAAAATATCCTTAAGGTTAAAAAAAAAAAAAAAAGTAAATCCATCTGAAAAGACACATTCACTGGCAGATAAATTATGGATGATTCTCTCCCCTTTGTGATCTCAGGAATGACAACCACAGGGAGCAGTCAAACACCCTAGAGAAGCTCCCTTATCCCTGATCTTCAATCTGGGCCTTGGGGAGGTCCCTAATGCTGTGATCCCCCAAGGGAGGACAGAACTTCATTCCAGTGTGGAAGCAGGTAGTTTCTGTCCCCAAATCTCAAATCAACCAAGTATTCCCAGAATATCTGCTCTGTGCCCAGCCCCAAATCTCCACCAGAGAACCCAGGGAGCCTAGAGGGGTCCTTCTGAGGTTCTTAGAGCTGGGGAACCAGCAGGTAAGCCTGGAGGGGTCTTCCTGAGAGAAAGCAATTAAAATTCACATCACAAAAGGAAGGAGGCTTTTTTTATTCTGAACTGCAAAACGTGGTGTGGTTAATCAGAGCAATTATAAATGGTAACATCATTATTCAAGCTTCTATTTCCACACCAAGTCATTTAAATGAATACATTTTCTGCCTTAGAGCAGTAGCTGCCAGTGAGCTTTTAAAAAGAAATGAAAGAAAAAAAAAAAAGAAAAACCCGGAAAAGCCACTGGTGCAAAGCCTTGGAGGATGGGGCCAAAAGAACTCGGAGCCGGGGACTGGGAGTCAGGAGATCTGGACACACAGTCTCAGGTCTGACCCCTGCTCACTCTGTGACCTTGGGCAAGACCTCTTCTCCCACCTGTGCTGCCAGGAGAATGGATTACCTTGTATTCCTGAGCCCTCTGGGCTCTGACACTGTAGGTCTGAATTGTACAGCTATTTTAAGTTCGCCTTGTTCTATATGTTGCACCTGCAATTTTATAGGAGCCATCGATGTGTTAAATACATTCTCTTATTCAAATTCTTCAGAAGCTGCCCAAGCTGCCTCTAAACGGTGACAAGTTTACCTCTTAAACTACAGTCTGTATTGTGTGTGGTCACCGTGAATCATGGGGGAAAGAGCCTAAGTGCGGGAATCACATGGACCAGGGTTCAAACGTCAGTTGTGACCCAGATGGTCTTAACGTTATCCTGGATTTGACTGAATTTTATACAAGTTTCTTACTGACTATATGCCTCCCATCTCCCTTTCCCTAGGGCATTTGCTTTAGAAAACTTGTAATTTTAAAATTCTTTCTCTTCCTCTTTGAAATGCATGGGAATTTCCTCCCAGGGTCTTACCAGTATTACAACCCAAGAAACAAAACGTCTTTCTCAAGGACATGGGAACCATCTTCTCGAAATGTAAGCAGCAAAGGAGATAAGCCCCTCTCTCCCAGTCTCTGAGGGAACGTAGGAGCCTAACTTCAGCGGGCACCTTTCTCCAATTCATAAAACTATCTCCTGTTGTGAAGATACAAGAAAGCTTACTTTTCAGTTGGTAAGACCAATTAGCAAACACAGAGAGCCTAACAATTCCCCCATTTCAGCTCATAAAAATTCTCCAGCCCTTCAGCGTTGAGTTCAGTCTCTCTCCCTGACTGCAACAGTCTTGAATAATGTCTTCCTTGACTGTTTAACTTTGTCCA
Source organism: Neophocaena asiaeorientalis asiaeorientalis (assembly GCF_003031525.2). Classification (NCBI taxonomy): domain Eukaryota; kingdom Metazoa; phylum Chordata; class Mammalia; order Artiodactyla; family Phocoenidae; genus Neophocaena; species Neophocaena asiaeorientalis. The sequence goes on along the minus strand of NW_020173393.1, from coordinate 3,825,028 downwards.
GTGCGATTTATACTTAGCTGCAATTTATACTTAGTTCCAACTGTGTGAATGCACCTCCTTCAACTTCCCTGAACCTCAGAGACTCTATCCCTGAAAGACAAACAACAATGAAACTCCTTATTTTAAGAAGTGAATGAGATCTTCAAGAAACGAATCGAATCGCGCATGCAACTACCTGCCATAAACCGGAGTGGTGAACTGTTTGCAAGATCTACCTCCCTGTAACCACACTCTTGGGTCATTCCCTTCCACAATGACTGTGGGCTTGGCCATGTGAATTGCTTTGGCCAGTAAGACACCAGCAAACACGCTGCAAACAGAGGCTTTTAAAAGTACCTGTGCTTGGGGCTTGCCCTCTTGTTATACTTGGAGTCCTGAAAGCATCACAGGCATGAACCTGTGAGGGCACAGACCTGGGGGTTCCCAGCTCCTGTGTGGTTCACTAAAGAGCATCCATTGTCCCCGGAGCCAGCCAGCTTCCTGGGACTTCCACCTGTCCATTTCAGGACAGTGGCCGGCATCTGATGAAAACGGACCGGAACATTCACCACCTGAGCTCATCCTGGGTCATCTGTTCCCCTCTGCAGCAGACCCTTGAATCCAATCCCAGAAGCCCCCTTAATAACAGCTCAAGAGGCAATTTCTGAATCAGACCCTGTCTAGCCTTAGGGCTCACATGAGGTCAGATGAGATTAGCACATGGAACTATCAATTCTACCACGTACCACGCATGGAGGTAAGTGCTTTACATGGATTTAATCTCATTTGAGGCTGCTGACATGCCTAAAGACAGACGGTATTACTATCCCATTTTGCAGATGAAGAAACTAAAGCACAGAAAATAAGTAGCCTGCAGTGGAGGACTATGCAGACACCTAAAGATGCTTGAGCCTTGGAAAGAGAGCTGTACAACAGGGACTTCTGCAGGAGGCAGGGCCTGTGGACAGACCCCCTCTACGAGAGGAACCTGTCTGTGCTCGGTAGCAGCTAAGACACAGGTGTCTTGAAGGCCATGCCCCTGCATCAGACTAGATGAGGTGGGAAAGATCCCACGCTGACACCCCAGCTTCGGTGTCTCCAACCCCCCGTAGTCCTGAGGCTACAAGAGGACACGGAAGGCCACAGAACCTAGGGGGACAGGTGAGGCAGCCACCACCTGTCACCTGGACCCCTGCATCTGCCTCCTCACTCCTCCCTGTACCCACTTTCCATCCATTCTGCCCAGGACAGCCAGCGAGCTCATCCTACAGGCTCCTCTCAAATCACATCACTGCCCCGCTGGAAACCGCCCCTTTCTTTGCACTTTCTCCACTATATCCACCTGCCACATGTGTCTGACCTTAAGTCCAATGATATTAAATAAAATTAAAAATTCACTGCCTCGGTTGCACTGGCCACATTTCAAGTGCAAAAGAGCCACCTATGGTTAGTGGCTACCCTACTGGCCGGTGCAGAGGCAGAATATGGCCATCATCACAGAACGTTCCACCAGGCAGAGCTGGATTACACAGTAAAATCCCACCTCCTCACCAAGGCCTACAAGGCGCATGCCCCTCCAACTTCCTCTGATGGAACATTTGTCCCATTTGTCACACTCCAGCCACCTGTCCTTTCTCCAGTTCCTTAAACATACCACACGCTTGCCCACCTTGGGGTCTGCCCCTCCCTGTAATGTCTCCTTAGGCTAACTGCTTTATATCCTGCAGGAGCTGCTTCGAACTTCGCTTCCTCCAAGGCATCATTCCTGACACCCCACCAACCCTAAATTTGCATATATACATATATATGCACACACACATAATCACAGCAGTTATTCTAATCTCTCCTTCTTGCCTGTCTCTCCTTTCATGGCACTTGCTACGTTTGTCACATCGGAAGGCAGCAGCCATCTGAAAGCCTGACTAGTGCTGGGGCCTGTCTTCCAAGAGCACGTACGTGACTGTTGGCTGCAAGTCACGTGGGCTTCTTCATGGGACGGTTCGTAACATGGCAGCTGGCTTCCCTCGGAGCAAGGGATCTGACAGAGAGGGAGGCCAAGATGCAAGCTGCAGAATCTTTTACTACAATTGAATCTTGGAAGTGGCATCTCATCACTTGTACCAAATTCCATCAGTTACGCACACCAGGCCTGGAACAGCGTGGGAAGAGACCACACGAGGATACGAAGACCAGAAGGCTACCGTCCTTGGGAGCCATCTTGGAGAGTGGCTACCATAGGCTGTGTGTGTTGCTTGTCACCGTGTCCCCAGCGTGCTGGGTATCAGACTAAGTGTTCCGTAAATATGAAAAAAAGAACGACTTGAGTGCCCTTCTCTTACCTCATCTACAAAACCAAGTAATCAGGCCTGAAAAAAGGTTCATGTTCCTTCCCTTCTACAACATCCATTTTGACGGCACAGTCCCTGAGCCTGTGTTGCTCTCAGTTACACTGGTGACATGAAGGTGAAGAGGTGTGGATCTGTGGTCCACAGGGCTGCTCTCTCAGGCACAGGGTCTGGGGTGGGAGGAACATACGAGGCTTCCCTCCCTCTGACTTCAGTCTAGTCCAGGGTTCCCAGCGCCCAGGTCTAGTCCAGTCTAGTCCAGGGTTCCCAGCCCTGCCTTACATCACACAGGGACAGAAAGGTTCATGACGGTCAGTGAAATTATATGTCCCATGCAGCAGGGAAGCACACACTCACAAAAGACCAGCAGAGCCACTGACTCTTTATTAAATGCTTCTCCCAGGCAATAAACCGGAGAGACAGTGGCTGCAGGGAAACAGGAGCCCCTGGTCAGAACCAGTGATTGGGTCAATCACTGGAGCGGGTAAAAGGTAATAGGGTCAACTGGCAGGACGTGTTAGGAATGAGGGCAGCCCTCTAACAAGGCAACCGTGTCCCCTGTGACCTGGGATTGCCAACACCAGTGAGCACACTCCCAATGGAATAGTAACAAGCTACCATGTATGAAGAACCTAATGCTTTCGGGCACTTTATATCCCGAATCCCTGCAACATCTACTAGACAGTAAGTCCACATCTGTCATGCGCCCTAAGGTCTCAGGACATCATCCCCCAGTGTCTGGCATCCAGTAGGTCCTCTGGAACCACTGTGTAAATGAATTAGTGAGTGGGTGAATACCATGAGATGGATATCATTACGCCTATTTCACAGAATAGAAAACTTAGGTCTATAGAGTTGCTCAAAGTCACGTGGGCTATACTGAGTAGAGCTCGGTTTGAACCTTCAACTGTCTGATTCCAAGACACTTTTCACATTACACCACACCTTTAAATGGTTTGCACACGGGTGCAAGCACAATCAGTAGATTTCCTCCAACGTGCATGCTATATGACGCGAATCTTCATGAAGATACAGAGACCAGAAAACATCTGTGGGCAGTAAGAGATGAGAAAACTTGACAATTTTGTAGTTTGGGAGGATGACCCAGGGGTATCAACTTAGTCACTTGCCAGAGTCCTCAGCACACACCTCGGCCTTTGGCCAGTGCCCTTCTGAGTCCAAGCAGGTGAGCTGGGAGGCTGGCTGTCCCAGTGAGGCTGACAGCAAGCATCCAGATGGAATGGGGGGGGGGTGCCTCCCTAGAAACAAGTGCCTGTTTCTTATTACACAAAACCCCACAGGCTGCCACAAATCAACGCCAATTCTTCCCGCTTGCTTTTATTATTCACAGACGCTCAGTTTTACTTCCCCAGCCACACCCTCCTCCCTCCCTCAACGAATTCCTGAACAGCAGGAGAGTAGACAGATCTCTGCATTTTGTGATTTTTGCTCTATGTACCTTCCTTAAGTGTCTTTTCAACTGGGAAAATTGGTGATTAAAAACTGAAATCGGAAGATGCGATCTTGAAACCACCGAGAATTTGAAAGTCGAGGAGAGCAGCACAGAAAACCTTCCAATCACAGGTCACACAACAACCATGCCGTCACATGGACTTCTCAAAACAACGTGAGTCCTTGGGCGGGGGGCGGGGGGCAAAATGTTGATCTTTATGAAGATGTTAAGCAGCAAGTGCCTGATGGCAAAACCATCTGGTACGTGGGATCTGGGGTTGTCTGAGCAGAGCAAAATAATTGATTTTTTTTTCACGTGTGAACTTATACACCAACGTGCCCAAGTCAATAATGGACAAAACTGCCTAGAGCTGTAGCGTGACTCAAGGCCATAGTCAGTAAACCTGAGGCCCTAGAAACTTCTGTGTCATTGATAGACATCGCTCCCCATCAAAGAGCATGGCTAACATGCTAAACCTTGGAAAAATAAAGGAAAATGGCCATCTGAATTGTCTTTGTCAACAAACGCCTAGTAAAGTGAGAAATGACTTTGAAAACACAGGTATTGTCACGGTAGTAGAACTCCAAGTCCAAGTCTGATTCTTCTTCATGCATGGGATAAAATGATAACACAAAGGTCAAAATCTACATAAGGAGAACTAACTCATTACTCACCTAAATGAAAAGGAGAGCCTGCAAAGTTAGATTATTTAGCAGAGATTATTTCGTAACTGCAAAACAACTGTGTGAAGTGGGCAGTATCGATCAGAGGGGTTTCTCGTAATACAGAAGGGAAAAGGAGAAAGATTATCAAGCAGAAACAAAGGGCATTAAATTGCTAAATTCAAGGGTTGAAGAAGAGCTTTTACAGGTCAGTTAAATCTTGTGGACAGAAACAAATCCAGGAGAGAAGGCAGGCAGAACTCTGAAATGATTTGCATTTTTTAACTACAGAAATGAGGGAGACTGAAAACAGAGTAGGAATTTGACCAAGCAGAGTTAAAGGTCTTAGTTACTTTCATACTGTAAAAATCCACCATCAATGGGCTGGAAAATCTATTAAAAAAAAAAAAAAGGCTATCTGAAATACTGGATGAATCCACTTACATAAGGCACCTAAAAACAGGCAAATTCGCAGCGACAGAAAGGAGAATGGAGGTGCCAGGAGCTAGAGATGACGGGAAATGAGGAGTCATTGTTTAATGGGTATAGAGTGTTTTGGGGAATGATGAAAACGTTCCAGAAGTTGACAGTGATGATGGTTGTACCACTGCAAATGTACTTAATGCCACAAAATTGCATATTTTAAAATGGTTAAAAAACTAAAACTCAGAGCAATTAAGTACTAAAAGGGAGATGACAGAAGTACCATTATTTGTAGATGATATTATTGTCTGGTTAAAACCCAGGGCCATAACTGAAAACCATTAGAACTGATAGGAGAGTTTTGGTATGGAAGCCAGATACAAAATATCAATGTATGCCTAAAAAACACATCTTTTTTTTTTTACCAGCAATAGCCAATTAAAAAATAATAGAAACATTTATCCCATATATAAAAGAAACAAAGATATAGGAGTAACTGAGGAATGTGTAAGACCTAAAAGATAGAACTATAAAAAAGGTTAAAATAATAAATTTAATGTTATGTATATTTTACTACAATAAAAAAACTTTAAACACATTAAAATATATATGTACACACACACGCGTGCACATGTGCGCACATCTGATGCCTTATTACAAATATCTATGTCTCACCATTGTGATCCCAGTGATATCTTCCACCTAATGGAATAAAAAGTACCATGGGGATGGCTTTACAACCAGGCTCAAACAACCTCAGCCCAGGAAAAGTCCTTAGGATGGCTAGCAGGTTAAAGATGCTTCCAAATACGGCCAACAAACTTTTCATCCTAGTAAAGTTTTCTTCATGTTGGCATGAGAATAACAACAAAAGTTATTCTTTCTTGGTTTTCTCTTTACTTAAAATAACTTGTGACACAATTTCTTTTGAAATGATATTGAATATTTACCTTTAGTACTTAAGAGATAAATAAAAATCAATGATTTTTAAAAAGGCTGTCCCATTTGGTCCTAGGTGTCCATCCCCTGCAGGAGTTAATCTTAGGAGGAAAGTCTAGGGACATTTGTGTGGCACATCAGGAATGAGGTAATGTGGGAAAGAATTCGAGGCTTGGATAAAATTCTTAAATTGAGTCTGGACATTCAGAGCACCTCTCCTACTGATTCTAGACACGCTGCTGTAGGTCTTAAATGGTATAAACCCAAGTCCACGATGCCCTACCTGTTCCCTCCTGGAAAGATGGGGGAAAGGAGGCAACCCATCTTTGGTGCTCTGTGTAAACAGGCCTGGGACCTGAGGAATCGAGCTGCCCTATATACCCTTCTCTCCCTGTCACCCAGGAGGATAGGGAGCAGAAAAGCAAACCTCTCAGTGTTTGTCCAGCAATCAAACCAAAACGCTGTGTTTTAATAACAAATGTCATGATAACTGAGCCAAAAGAGGACGTTGGAGGATTGGATGGTTAGAGTTGATTAGGGGGAACTGTTCCAGTTATCTGTTGCCATGTAACAAATCACTCCAAAATTAGTGCTCTAAAACAATAATGATCATTTATTATCGCTCATGGTCTCTGTGGATAAGGAATTTGGGAACAGCTTGGCTGGGCAGTTCTGGCTTGGGGTCACTAGTGTGACTGTAGTCACACAGGGACTGGGCGGCTAAGGGTTGACAGGCATCCCTCACTCACCACGTAGTCTCAGGTCTCTTTGTGTGGTCTTTCCAAGTGGGTTAGCTTGGGCTTCCCCCCTGTATGGCTGCCTCGAGTGTGTTACATGGAGGCCAAAGGTGAGTGTCCAGGAGGTAAAAGGGCAAGAGTGTGCCCTTTTCTACCCAGCCTCAGAAGCCACACAGCATCACTCCCCCCTCCTTCTATTAATCAAGGGGAGGGGACGCAGATTGACCACTTGATGTGGTGAGGGGACGTCTAGGTTCTGGAAAAGCACATGGGACAGGAAATACTGTTGCAGCCATTTTTTTTAATATGTAATTTGCCACAGGAACTAAAGTTTATGTGAGATTGTTAGTTTATTTACCTATGAATAAAATTAAAGTATGAGTGATAAAAAATATTCTTGATTCTCTTTCTTTGTTCACAAACTCCTTTCACCAGCATTTCCCAGGGATGGTGAACGATATGACATTAGCAACCAGACTTATCACCAGAACCCACCAATGTTAGCTCAAAATATTACATCATGCCACCTGTCTGGCAGTATTCAGAACCTGTCTGCTTGGTGATTGCCTTGACATGGCTTGTAACACAGTGAAATAACCAATTTATGTGAGTAAGGCCTGTTGAGATACTGGGACACAAATAGAAGAGAAATTGCCTGGACGTAGAACCCAAAACACTGTCAGCTCTCTTGCTCAACATAATCTTCCAAGTGACAGTCTCAGAGCAACACGACCAAATAATGGGAATAGTAGAAAACTTTCCCAATGTTATTCTTTTGACAGTAATTTAAAATATTTGTGGCAGACGTAATGCTATGTATTTATCAAATCTTGTTTAAACGATCTCTTCCTAGGCATCCCAGACCACCTCATTCCCATCTTCTCTTACAGGTCCATCAGGACCATGTGATGGGGTTCCAGTCACCTGGATGAGTTGTAAACCACTTCCGAGCCTGACCATAAAACCCCTAGAGACTGTCATACAGAGTGAAATAAGTCAGAAAAACAAATATCATAGAATATCTCTTACATGTGGAATCTAGAAAAATGATACGGATGAACTTACTTGTAAAGCAGAAATAGAGACACAGACTTAGAGAACAAACGTATGGATACCAAGGCGGGGAGGAAGGGGTGGGATGAATTGGGAGATTGGGATTGGCATATATACACTACTGATACTATGTATAAAATAGATAACGAATGAGAACCTACTGTTTAGCACAGTGAACTCTACTCAAGGCTCTGTGGTGACCTAAATAGAAAGGAAATCCAAAAAAGAGGGGATATATGTATACGTACAGCTGATTCACTTTGCTGTACAGCAGAAACTAACACATTGTAAAGCAACTATACTCCAATACAAATTAAAAAGAAAAAACAAAAACGAAAAACCCTGTATATGCTCTACAACTGCTCCCTCATTCCAAGCTAACCTCAGAGGCCACATAAAAGGACCACTTGGAGGAGCCACAGAACCCTCAATGAAACGTGATTTGAATCCGAAACCACCTTTGTGTGTATGTGTTAAGCCACTGAGATCTTTTTTTCTTTCCTGCCCCAAAGGTAAGAGCCAAATTAAGAAATCCAAAACTGGGGTGCTACTGGAATTTGGAGTAATACAACTTTTTGGTACGGAGGTCATCTCTGAAAAGCTACTAGATGCCAGGCACATTCCCCAGTCAAGGAAGCCACTGAGATTTTTGGAGTCTGTTATTGCAGTATAACTGAGGCAAGCCTGACTCATGTAATATTATGTTGAAACCAACATGAATATATCAATAAGCAGAATTAAAAATTCACACGAGGGCTTCCCTGGTGGCACAGTGGTTGAGAGTCCGCCTGCCGATGCAGGGGACACGGGTTCATGCCCCGGTCCGGGAAGATCCCACATGCCGCGGAGCGGCTGGACCTGTGAGCCATGGCCACTGAGCCTGCGCGTCCGGAGCCTGTGCTCCGCGACGGGAGAGGCCACGACAGTGAGAGGCCCATGTACCGCCAAAAAAAAAAAAAAAATTCACATGAATTTTTAAAGTTAAAACATGAAACTTTAAAGAAATATCCTGCTTGAGGCAGGCTACTCTGACTATGCCCCAGACCCCCAGGGACCATACACACATTTACTTCTGCTATTAGGAAAACGTCAATGGAAATATCTGATGTTTCTTAAAGCATTTGGCAGAGACAGCCTCTGCAGTCAGATGAAACCCAGTTCTATTACTTCCTAACTGAATCACTGAGCAACTCACTCCCCTTCTCTGAGCCTCAGATTATGTGACAGGGGGAACCATTGTTACTGGGTCAGTTGGTTACCATTTGGGCCAGCTGGCCTAGAAGAACAGCAAAATTCGTCATAGAAAAGCAACAGCCCTTTGTTTAGGGAAGCACCTGAATGAGTTTATAAAAGATGAGGCCTACCTAGACACAGCCAGGATGAGAGAGAAACTTAAATTTTTTTTAAAAGAGGTAAAATTGTGCATTGGGATAAATAACAGGAATTTGGCAGTGCCCAGCAATCTCTTGAGAAGGGTCCTTAAAAAGAACAAATGGACAAAAAGGGCTGAGAAAGGGGACACAGTGACATGGTAAGAGGACAGAGCCTATAAAGGGTTCCGGCCTATGTGAATTCCCTGCTGTATTAGTTAGCTCTTGCTGCATAACAAATCATCTCAAATCTCAGGGGCTTAACGCAACAAACAATCATTATCTCATAGTTTCTTCTGATCGGGAATTCAGGAGCAGCTTAGATGGGTGGTTGTACTGTAGCGTCCTTCATGAGGATGCAGTCAAGACTAATGAATAACTAAACCCACTGATTCTAAGTCAGAACGTATATTTAAAGCACTGCAGAAAAAGGAAGAGAATCAGAGCTGGGGGGAGCAGGAGACCACATTGTAGTCTGGTCTCTACCTTTACAACCTTGTGTGACCCTCAGCCCGAGCGCTCACCCAATCTGGGTGCCCACTTTGAAGACTCATATCATCCTTAAACCCCTTCCCAGCTCTGAAACTTGGGGGTCCTGGGGCCCAAATGGCCATCCCAAGATGCTGGGTGTGATAACTGGAGGCACAAGAGTCTCCTGCATGGGGAACAGACAGCAGGCCTACTGAGACTCTGCGGGAAGGACTGTCTTCTTCCCACACACACCCACGAGTCAGAATCAGGCATCTCATGCACCGCATTTCCGCACAGAGCAGAAATCCCATTCCTCAAAGCCAGAGCCTCTCATTTGCTTATTTCTTTTCCTACTTCCACTTTTTTGGAAGGGGATCTATTTCTGTTGTGACTCCGGTCCAACTCGACTCACTGCCACCCACTTAACGCAGTTCAACCCCTCTTGCTTGCCATGGGTGAGCCTAGGAAGAGCAACAACCCGACAGCCTGGTGAAAAGGGCAAGAGGACAGCTTCCAGCAGGAAATGTGCTCCAAGAAACATCAGGAAGGGAGGGAGGAAGGAGGAAAGCCAGCACATACGTGAGCAACTTCGATATGTCTGGCTTCTTGGATGTGCAGTTTTTATATCCTTATAAGAATCCTATGGAATAGGTGCTATTAGTACCGCATGTTACGGGTGAGAACAGCGAAACTCACTCTGGGCAGCTACCTTGGCCAATACCCACCAGCAAGTGGAGGCGAGAGGTGGGATTTAAATGGCATATGTGAACCCAGTACCTCAAATCCCGGCTGAGGGAAAGAGGGAAAGAAGGAAAGAAGGAAGGAGGGAGTAACACAAGGAAGCTGTATGCATGAGTGTTTCCTCCAAGGATGGCACTAAAAGGAGGACTTAGCTCTTCTTCATGGGATGTGTTGATGGTACACAAGGTTGGGTACACTTTGCTACACAAGCTCCTCCTGCTACTAAAGACAGTCGATGGCTCCAATTAAGGGTGTGTGTGGGGGTGGTGAGGCTATTGGAAAAAAAATCTCATTTATCTTTGCTGCAGAAAGAGAGGGGGGTGGGCGCAAAATGCTCATTAAAACCAATTTGCATGGTTATTTGAGAACCAGAAGAGAATACTGTTAAGCATGGTGACTTCGGGGGCTGAGTTTCAATCTCAGCTCTGACACTTACCTGTATGACCTTGAGCAGGGCTCATTACAGCTACGTGCCTCAGTGTCACCATCTATAAAATGGAGATAATGATAGCATCCATCACAACAGTTTGTTAGAAGGGTTAAATGAGTCAGTATATTGAAAGTGCTTAAAAGACTAGCTAGCATACAGTAACAGCCCAATAAATGTTTGCTATTATGTTCATTAGTGGTGAAGAGTGTGTGCTCTGGAGCCAGACTGACAGAATCCAAAACCCACTCAACGATTCCACAGGCTTGTGACCATAGAGAACCTACATAACCCTTCTGAAAAAGGAGAGAGAAACTTTCATCTCAGAGGAGTGGTGGCAGATTGCATTTTCCAAAGACGGATGCAACAGTATTTCCCAGCCACGTGGTCTTCTTACACTGACTTTGCAACAGCTCCACCAACACACGGAAACTAAGTCACCTCCCCTCGAATCTGCGTGGGTCTGTGAAGCTTCCCACAAACAGGACATAGCAGAAGTGATGCTGTGTGACTTCTGAGAATGGATTAGGAAAAGCCATACAGCTTCTTCCCAGGTTACTTGGGATGCTCACTCTGGGACCCAGGCTCCATGCTGCGAGGAACCCCAAGCAGTGCCAGAGGAGGCACAGGTGGAGGGAAATCGAGTCCCCCAGCCCCCAGCCCAGCTGAGCTACCAGCACCCACTTGGCAGTAGGGCAAATGAGACATGTCACTGTTGGTATTGTTCAGTAACTTCCCGAAGTCACACAGCTAATAAGGATCATGACCAGGATTCAATCCCAGCCTTCAGTCTCAATTTATATCACCCGGATGATCAGAAAGGGAAACAAATCCAGTGCAAGGATTCAAATGCCTCTTCTGAAGTAATAAAATCATGAGAACACAGCAGGTAATACCTCTTTGGGGCCTCCACACTAGGGTCTGGGTTGAAAAAGAGAATCAGGAGACAATGGGAAAGGGAACAATGACTAGCCTTCTTTCTTTTCCTTTAAGCCAAGTACCAAGAGTTAGAAATACTTGTTTCTCGAGGGAAAAGCTGTTCCCTCTATGGAAAAGTAAAATATGCAAACACTGACCACAGGGTAAATGAGAATGCAGAATTCACAACTAACTGTCTCCCTGGACAGAAGTAGGAAGAAGTAGGTTGAACTTCAGGTCAAAAAAAAAAATCTAGCTGTTGCATCCCAGCACCGAAGTATTCAATTCCAGAAAAGTTTTTACCCCTGGGGAGACCACTGCAAGCTGCATCCTCAAAAAAACCTTGTATGATTCTGCAGTGAGCTGAGATACGCAGCACCCTGGTAATTGATATGCAACTTAAATAAACAACACGACATAATAAATAATTAAATCAGTCTAACGCGATGAATGAATTAATCGCATCAAAGTGATGAGAAGCCAGCACTGTCACCCAGAAGATCACTGATTTGAGAAAAATGAAACATTCATAACAAGGCCATTTCAGCATAGGACGGTATCTCTTATATGGATTACTTGTATTGGCCTCTGAATGGAGCAGGTGCTCAATAAATGTTAGTGGAATTAAATGAATTTTTGCCACCAAGAATGTCCTTCTGCCACAGAGGGAATTATTCATTCAATAAGCAACTGCACAGACATTTTCTCACTTCCATCTTATTTAGGAATAGAATAGGTCTGTGAAGTAGGCAAAAGCAGGTATTACCATCCCCCATTTTACACATGAGGAAAATAAAGGTAAGAGGCCAAATGACTTGCCCCTAGTCACAGGGCTGGGATGAGGAAGACTCATCTTGGGACTCCTGACATCTGGTGTATCACCCACCCTCTGCACCCCACTGATGGGAATATCTGTGTCTACAAGACTGCATTTGTAGGAGAAGTGCTACAACCACCCACTACATCCTCAACCATTTCCTATAATAAATCAATTCTAGACGCATTTCAAATTTATACCTGAGTAGAGTTTGTACCTCCTGTCATTTTGCCTTTTGTTTAGTTACTATACATAGCATCTCTTCATAGACAACTAAGAAACACAGGTAAGCCTGGGGAAAATAAAAGCATCACACAGCCATTAAAATTAATGAAGAAGAAGAATACTTAGCTACATGAGAAAATGTCCCCAATATATTGCTAAGCAAAGAGAAGTTTTCCATGCAGCATGTATAGTATCCACACTATATTAATATACACACATGTACACACACAGACAAGAAGGCTAAAAGTATGTGTCAAAAAGTTAACACTGGTTTTTTCCATACGGTGGGTTTTAAGGAGTTTTTGTTTTCCTCGCTCAGCATTTTTAAAGACTTTCAGAGATTTATACAATGAGAATGTATTATTTTTGTAACTGAAAGTCTCATTTGTATAACTAGAGCAAACTGTAGTAGGGAGGTGGGGAATAAAAATGCTTCTGAGTCCACATCTAACAGAAGCCATAAATAGTACAGTGGGTTTGTTTGTTTGTTTGTTTGTTTTTTAAGGGAATTATTTAACAGTATAGGTAAATTCTGAGGAGATGTGGGATGGGGAGCAATTTGGAATCTCATCCCACAGTGAGTGAGGATATGCCCTCAAATCAGTGACTTGAGACTTGATGAAATACTTGAGAAGAGACGATTAGAGAAGAGGGGGGGAAAATAAAAAAGTTTTTAGAGCCTGCAAAGGCAAAACTCACTAGTGGCAATATACTGCAGACCCAACTCCTTCTACTTGCCCAATCTCGTAAAGGGCTAAACAACTCAAAACAGAATATAAACCTCAGACAGAGCCCTCCTCCCTGGTTCTACAGGAGAATTTGATGGTACCGAGGAAAACAAGTTGCATATCAATGGAAAATCAATCAGACTATTTGAGGCTAAGTAGGAGACCTGAAAATACTGATTCAAAATGGGTTTAAAAGGCAACAAAAGGTGGGGAAGAGACTTGTGCAACACTTCTGCACCCCAAAAAAGAAGTAAATAAAAATTTTAAATGAATTATAAGTATGCATCTCTAAGAGTAATTTCTTATGAAGATTTACTCCAGGAAATAGAAAAAAATGTTGTGACAGCAATGGTTAGAACTCTCAAAGAAACTGAAAAAAATATAAAAACAATAAATCTAAAATATGAAATCATAAGACAATGAAATAACATGATGGAGCTAAGAAAACAAGTTATAGAAACAAGTTCACCATAGCATTAAAAGCAGCATAATGAACCAAGTCAACAAGGAAAAACATACACTTGAGATCATTAAGGATGCACACTACAGAAGTACATGGTAAACTGATAAAAGCAATCAGGGAGAAAATGTTAGATGTGAAAGACAAACACTAGGGATCTAGATGAGTGGGCTCAAAAGAGAATTGAGGAAGCAAAATAGAAATTATATTCAGTGATATGACAGAAGAAAAAGTTCATGATCTCAAAGAAAACCCAACTATTGACAGGACTCACAAGCATTAGAAAAAAAATTGCTGAAAAATGACCAGCATGGAGAAATATCTTAGTGAAATTCTTGCATATCAAGGATGAAAAGAGAATTGCACAAGCATGCAGGCCAGTCAGTGACATACAAAGGAAAAAAGGGGACGGCTTTTCCTTAGCATCATAGATTCCAGGAGACAACGGAGCAATGTCCACAGAGATGCAAGGAAGAACGTATTCTTCTACACCCAGCCAACCAGTTACTCATGTGTAAAGGGAGAAAGAGGAGGAGGAGCAAAAGGGAAAAAGATGATCATGTAGAACGAGGAAGGAGAGAGGAAAGAAGAAAATGCAGAGACGAAGAGGAAAATCATGATATTCTCAAACACACAAGGACTCGAGAAGGCTCATACTAATGCACCATTGCGGAAAAGAACAACTCAAAGACATGCTCTAAACAACCAAACCTTGATCAAAATATAGATTTCAAAAATAAGTAAGTAGTGATATGAAAGTATTTTAAATTCTTGATGAAATACAAAAATAGAATTAAGTCTAAATAGTTGTGGTAAATATAGTTATCACATTTTAAATCATAAAACTTTATTATTTTTAAAATATAAAAAATAAGTAGTTGAAAATGAAAGTAGATTATAGCTCTTCCCTGTAGCAAAGATGAATACTCACAACAAATGGAAGAGATTTAAAGGCAAAGACATCAATTAAAACTAATAGCACAGAAAGGATGAACTCAGCAGTAAGAGAGTCTCAAAAATGAATCCAAAACCAATAAAAACAAGTATATGATGTTTATCAGGAAGAAGACTAAAGCTGTAACTCAAAGACAGAAAATATACCAGGCAAAAATATAAAGATAAAAATATATAGAAAGACAAAAATATAGCAGAAGCAAATTCAAAGAAAATGAAAGCAGAGATTACTCTATTTATAGATGACTGGGTTGAATTCACTGAAAGGAATAGTATTAAAGTTTATACAGAAAACTCATTTTTTAAATTGACAAATGGCACAATCCACACTAAATTTTGGCTTTATTGGTTCCGGGGGATGGATCCAGGACCCCCATGGATACCGAAATCCATGGATGTTCAAGTCCCTTACATAAAATGGCATATCTGAAAATCCTGTATACTTTAAATCATCTCTAGATGACTTATAATACCTAATAAATGCTATGTAAATAGTTGCTTGCACTTGGCAAATTCAAGTTTTGCTTTTTGTAACTTTCTGGAATTTCTTTCGAATATTTTCAATCCACAGTTGGTTGAATCTGTAGATGTAGAACCCATGAATACAGAGAGCTGACTATAACTGTCAAAACATCCATGGTCTGAATAACACAGCATCAAACATTATTTTTTAAAAACTGCTGGAGATTAAAGAAAATAATAGCAACTAATTCAGGAAGATAATAAGTAGGGGCTCATTATTAGTACAAAAGTAGGGGCTTTGGTTAATATTATTAAAGTCAATGTAAAAGCTTTATTCATACTTTGTGTACTACAAATAAAGAACTTAGTTCCTTTTCTAATGGCCATTAAACAGTTATAAAATCAACCAATATTAAACAACCAAGAAAATCCCATTAAATGCCCCAAAAAGAAATTAATAATATAGATTATATTCTCTACGCAGACTATAATAAATGGGAAATTAATCTCACAAATAGAACAAAATAATTATGCCAACAGCTTGGAAATAATTCTTGGGTCAAAAATAAAACCAAAATAGCAATTACAGAATTTTAGAGAATAGCAATAATGAAACCAACTCATATCAAAATACATGGAAAGTGGCCAGTGTTCTAAAAGTAAATTTCAAAGCCATAAATACTTTAATAACTGAGCAAGAAATAAATCAATTATTTAAGAAATCAACTCAAGAAGCTAGAAAATAAAAAGTTGAGTCAAACAGCAAGGTGGGCTTCGTAAAGATGAAAGTAGAAATCAATTCATTTTAAAAAATAGTAAAACACCAAAATTAATAAATAAATTCAAGAGCTGCTCCTTTGAGAAAAAGACAATAAACCAGATAAACCATGAAACAGTGTAATCAAAGAAAAAGTAAAAATGAGAAAAAATAGAAATGAGGAGATATAGTTACAGAAAAAAAATTTAGAGACTCATTCATCTGCCAACACATTTGAGAACTTGAATAAAATTAAATATATACAACATGCATATATATACCTCTCAAAAGAGCACAGGATCCAAACATTGGTATTTTAAATCCCTTAGGGTCTTGCTACTCAAAGTGTAGTCCACTTTGAGTAATGACAGACCCTCTTACTCCATGAAGTAGGTTAGAGGCTTAAATGAAAGCCCTTAGCATAACTCCAGACACACATTAAATATTTCTATATGTTGCTTATTATTGTTCTGTAAGTACACTTTCTTTGAAGCATAATGTATATAATGATAAACACATCCTAAGGGTACAGCTCAATGGATTTTTATAGCACCACCTGGAAGCTTATTGGAAAGGATGACCCCAAATGTACTAAATCTACATTTGAACCAGCTCCTCAGGTGATTCATAGGCAAGTTAAAGCTTGAGCATCATGATTTTAGATCTAGAGAAAAGAGATCAGAGATATGTTTAGAAAACCAGTACAATTCTTCAAGATAATACACAAAAAATCTACAGATTATTTTATTTATACAGATTCAAAATTCTAAAATAAAATTTCTAACAAAAAGAATCCACATTTTGTTAAATAAATACCATACAACAAAGAAGTGGAGTTCATTCCAGGAATATGACAATAGTTTATTATTAAATCTATTAACAGAAAAGAAAAACATGGGTGAACTTACATTTAAAAAATAATGTTAGGCTGGGGAAGGCTTTTCTGAATATGATTTCCAAGCCAGAAACCATCAAGACAATGGCATGAAAGTTGTTTTGTTTTTTTTATTCTTTATTGCAAAAATCACTAAAATCACCAACAAGGTTTAAAGAGAAATGACTAACTCAGAAAATATATCTGAAGCTCTGACAAGGGGTTATTATCTACAATGTATAAAGAGCTACTAAAACCAAGAAAAAGACAACCACTCCAACAAACAATGGATGAAGGATATTAACCAGTTCACAAAAGAAAAGCAAACGGCAAAACAATAGGTCTATGCCTTCATTTGCTCAACCAACAATCTTTAAATGAGCATATACTACTCTTTGCACACTGCGTTCAAAGTTCTGTTCTAGCAAATGAAACAAAGTAACTTCCTACTAGATGATCTTAACAAATAAAAACTCAAAGAAATGCCAAATGACATATATTCACCTAAATAACAGGAAAACATTAAAAAGGCAGGTTAATATCTTGGGTTGACAAGGATGTCAGGAAATGGATACCCTCATATATCAAGGACGGAGTTTAAACGAGTACACAATTCTGCTGGCATTTAATTTGCCAAAATTTTTTTTAAAGGCATACTTTTAAACAGAATATACCCACAAGAAGCGGACAAATACGTACGAAGACCTCATCACAGCATTATTTACAATAGTGAAAACACCTAAATGTCCATCAACAGAAGAATGGCATGATAATGTCAAGTAACATAGCTTGTTATTATTTGTTCATGTATTATTTGTTCATGTATTAGGCATGTATTATTTTTATCATATCAATAGCAGAATAAAGTGTAATTTTGAAATATTTCATTTATTTTGCAGCATAAAGGCAAGACATATAGGGGCAACAGGAACCCTAACACATTTTAAATGATGATAATGGAATAATTTACGTGAGGATTCAGTCCTGTATGTAAAATACACATAGATTTAGGGATGTAAATATCCCTCGAAGCTTTCTGAAAGTGAGGTCCGAGGCTGCCTAGGTGCCTCTAACAGCTTTAGTACAAAAGTCCTCAGGACAACACTCAAATACACAGGTGGTCGTCCAGGTGCCTTTATCACTGTTCCTCCTAATACTTACATCCTCCTAAGTCCCCATTCACACAGCAGCCAGAGGGCTCTTTTGTTAAAAATGTGTCTTAAATCCAATTGGCTTCTCAGTGGCTCTTAACACAAAAATACAAACTCGCAACAAAAATGGCCCACCAAGCCCTGCATAATGGTGACAGGCCGCTGCCCATTCTCCAACCCTATCTCGTTCCATCTTTCCTTTCACGTCTTGTGCTCTGGCCACGCAGGCCTTCTAATCACTCCCAGAACTTTCCAGGCTCTGTCCCGCCTCACAGCCTTGGTACATGATGTTCTCCACTGCCTGGAATGTTCCTCCCTCCTCCTTTCCAGAGCAGGTTTTGTCATCCTTCAAGTAGCATCCACTAACCTGCCCTCTTATTCTGCCTGTCTCCTTCACTACACTTAATACAATTGGGGGTGGGGGGTGGGGAGAAAGAAACTGACTAATTTTTTAATTAATTATTGGTTTACTTATTCACTATCTGTCTCCTCCATTGGAATGCATGTTCCAGAAAGCAGACCTTATGTCTATTTTGCTCTTCAGTGAATCCCCAGCAGTCTAGCTCAGTAGCTACCATTCTGAGAGCATTCAAATGTTGTTAAATGAATAAATGAATGTGAACACCGCTTTGAACAGTGCATCAGGAACCTTAAACATGTTTAAAAGGAATGTTTTTGATTCTCTTCTATTTCTGGGACTCGATCCTTAGGAAATAATCAGAGAAGTACACAAAGATTTTCATTACAACATTCTTCTAATAGCAAAAATTGGAAACAACCCACATGCCCAGCAAGAGGGAGATATTTAAATAAGTTAATATATGGAATGAGATAGTCAATTATAGAGTATACGATAATGTGGTCAATTTTTAAAAAAGAGTACGAAACAATATCCAGTTGAACCCTAAGTTTATAAAAACAGAGCACGCAGTTCCATATGTAAAATGGAGGAAACAGCCCAAAATGTGAGGCATGACTGTTTTCCTTCCATTTATTTCCTACATTTTCTAATTCTACATATTTTCTAATTTTTGACTTTGAGCAACAGGATACATTTTTTAAAACAGAAATGCAAAGTAAACATCATTTAAAAAAAAATTTTTTTAAACAGGTTGTTCCTCTCTGAGTATAACTTTAGGTTTCATGGGAAAGGAAACTGTCAACAGCCAAGACTGCCAGCAGCTCTGAGAAGGAAAGTCTCAGTCCTGCCAGGGGAAGGGGGTGGAGTGAAGCCCACCACACAACATCTACTGCCCTGGCAGGTAGGAGGAGGGGGAGAGTATTTTTCACTCTAAGTCCTTCTGTATCTTTTCAGTTTTGTACTGGTATCACGATGTATTTGTAAACATAATACCTATTCAGAAAAAAAAAACTGAAAACAGCAACCACCACCAAAAGAAAAAAAGAAAAACTTTTATTGTCAAATACGTTCGAAGAGACAGCAGAACGGCTATGCCCAATCAAGGAAGATTGCTCCAGTTAAAATTGTGTGAGATTCTATCAGCATGCAAAGCATGGTAACAGCGTAAAATAATTTATTCTGATTCCTAAAACCCAAGGAAAAAAAAATCATTAATATGGACTCTTCCACCTCAAAATCTACAGAAACGCACCACATCCTGAAATTCTCATTCCTGCGTCTCTCCATCCCCCTTTTACTGTCTGCTCAGAATATACCTTCACCATGCTCTGGTTTCTCCATCTACATCTCTCTTTGCTTGTATGTTTCATGCTCAGCTCCCCTCAACTTCCCTTTGAACTTGACATTCTTGTCACCCTGATTCTCCCCAGGGCTACCCTTGCTTTTTTTTTCCTTTATTGGCCACAATATGAAAATATATGAGAAGCATTTACTAAACTCTCATGGTTTCCTCCCATTAAAATAAAATCAGAGGAGCAAAATCATCTGTTTACATCTCCCTCAAAAAGAACTAAATCAAATTATTTTTGTTTCGGGAGGTCACTGACTTTCAGTAGCCCATCAGCACCCCTCAAGAGAGCCCCCCGGGAAGTGAGACTCGCCCTTGCTGAGAAGTCTAGCACTTCGGCACATAAGCAGACATTGATGATAAGCTGATTAAAACTTATCTTAAGAAAAAAGCTGTGAGGTAAGGCGTGGTTTGGCAATTCAGAGTCTGCCCAGAAATCTGTAGACCACAGTTAAGTGTGAAGCTCCTGGGAGGCCTCAAAAATAGTATCTTATTCTAATTCAGGGGAACAAATCCTTTGCACACCAACATGAATTGAACCCAGATGAGTCTTCCTCAGAGGATCATAGCAATTGGAACAGTCTGACATCAAGAGCAGCAGCAAGAGAAGTCCAGAAAGAGAGCAGATTACAGCTCATGAGGTCATGCAGTCAATCTAATGGTTAAACAAGATTTGAAACATTATCACTTAAGTAGAAAATAAAGCATCCAGCAGAGGAAAAGTGAAAGACGTCTGTTAGCTAAGCACTTCTGCTCTTCCCTTGGACAATTTAAAGGGTTCGGAGGGAACAACAACATCTCAAAAAGAAAAAGTATTTGGTTGGGGGCGGGCGGTGAACTGGTCTTTTACTTGGAAATAGAAACACTAATTTTAACAGTTCTCAGAATGGAAATATTGGCTTCTGGACTTTAAATACATGCAGCATCAGATCTTATTATTCTTCTATCTTTAGCCATTTTTGCCTTCAGGAGTTATTTATCATTTCACTTCCAACGACTTTGATATGTAAATTAAAGCCACTGTACCAAATGTTATGATTTCAATAAAGATCTAGAAACACTAATATTTTTCATGATGGATTTTTGCTTATGCAACTGAACCCAACAGAATTGCCCAATTTGAACCAGGTAGGGACAATATCTGGGCAGAACTTTGTAGACCTTTAAAACCGCTTACCATCCAAACGCACCAACCGAAGATTTTTTTTTTTTATCATAAATGCTTCTCAGTTTGTCATCATGGCACACTGTCTAGTAACTTTAATACTAGCATCAAATGTTCTGTATAAAATACAGGAAGAATCATTCCTCAACCCAATTTGCAAAGTTCTGAGTCTTTAGGCTCAAAAAGTATTAAGTAGAGTGGTTGACACTTCAGGATTTATCTGCACTTAGCAGCTGTGTGACCTTGGCCAAGTTGTAACCTCTCTTTGCCTGGGTTTCCTTAACTGTAAAATGGGTGAAGACACAGAACCTGTCACGAGTACGGAATACAATAATCCAAGTAAATGGGCTGACTTAGCCCCGTGCCTGGCACGTAAGTACTCAATAAATGTTAGTCGATTATACTTCCTTAGGCAGAATGCCGCAGTGACAGCTTTGTCATGTTCTTAAGACTTAAGGAATTACTTTTCTTAAAGACAGAGAGGTGGCCATACGGTCTCTTGGTGAGGTCATGAGGTCAACACGTGGCTACATTCAAACAAAGAAGCAAAGGCTGACGTCTCTCTTGACCACACCTGCCGCCGTCACACCTTGCTCATTTCCTGTGCTCTGTGATGGTCAGAGGGTACAGGAAGCTACTCCAGTCACTCAGGAACCTATCAGGTGACCCATGAGCATCTTGTGATTGAGCTAGTGACCCTGATACCTTGGACAGCTGATGGCAAGGCAGAACAAGAGGCCAGGGAGAGGGCAGAGACCGCCTCAAGGTCCCTGAATGTTTTCATCTCCTGCAGCGCCAATATTTCTTCAAAAAAAAAAAGTTAGAACTTGAGAAGAGCTGTCGTGAAACAAAGACTAAACCCAGAGGGCAGTTCATCTCTTTACCTATCCATTCATTCGTCACTCATTCACTGATATCTGCAGACCCCACGCCCAGCCTTGCAAGAGCAGATGAAGACACAGAAGTGCCCAGGAGGTATCCCTTGTCCTTGGGGAACCGACAAGTGATTGGAGGACTGGTCTGTCAAGAGACACGTTTAGCCCAGAGTGTTACAGGCCATGAGATGCTGACTGGGGTGTTGAAGGACAGGAGAGAGGGGGATGAAGAGGAGGCTCCAGGAAAGGGGAGCAGCAGGTACAGAATGGCAGAGGGAGGGGGGCACCGTGCATCCTTCCAATTGTACAAGGTCCAGAGGGGCTGTGTTGCGGAGGAGATGGGAGAACGGTGTAAGATGCCATCTGGGCCTCAAGGGACCTCGTGCACAAGCTAAGGAGCTGGACGTCACCCTGAGGGCAATTGGGACCCTCCCCTGGAGGGCAGGCAAGAGAGTGACATGCTCAGGCTTGTGTTTTAGAAAGGTCATCCAGCCATCTTTGCCTCTTGTGCGCTCCTGACTCATCCCATTCACTGGGCATCTGTGACTGTGGCTCCGTTTACGTAAATTCTGATCATCCAACCCCCTCAGAGCACAGGGGCTCCTTACGCTTCAGTCCCCTTTACCCCAGGTTTACACGAGTAGAGAGGAGAATTTATCTCCCAGCTGCAGACCACATTTCCAGCTGCTGATACCCATCTCCCATCCACCTCCCAGAGGCAGCTCCACGCAACACATCTGAGACCAAAAGCATCAACTTTCCCACAAAGCTGGCTCTTCCTTCTTAGCATTCTGGTCAGCCAGGTTCCGTAACTCCTTTTCGCTCCTCAATACATCCTATCTCCTACCAAGACGCCCTGTGTCTTCCTTCAGAAATGTCCCCACCTCCTCACTTCCCACCCAGCCCCACGGCCCCTACCCTAGAGACCACAGTGACCTCACCCATGATCTCTCACCGCCCTGACCCAGCTGGGCGCTCTGCCACCAGTCGTGCCTCTTGTCAGCCCATCTCCCATTACCAATTCACTCCCTGCCAACTCACTCCCGACTCCAAATTCCCAGCCGTGTGGGACTGACCATCGTTGGTAAGACCTTCAGGGCCAAGGTAGCTGGGCCCCAGCGATGTTTTCCAGCACGGACTCCTTCCTCACACTCACCTTGCCGAGTCCTCCTGTTGAATAAACCACCCAACCCACCTGGCACTTCCTACTCTGCCTTCTGCTCGGTGTGGACTGGGTCAACTAGTGTCCCTCAAACCTCAGGATGTGACCTTATTCGGAAACATAGTCTTTGCAGATGTAACCAATGCGGGTGAGGTCCCACTGGATGAAGGTGGGTCCTCATCTAATGACAGCTGGCCTTACAGGAAGAGCAAATAGAGACAAAGACACACAAAGAAAAAGAAGATGGCTGTGTGACAACGGAGGTGCAGATAGGAGCCATGTGTCTAAAAGGCAAGGATGCACGTGAATGTCAAAGATTGCCAAGGCTGGCTGGCAACCACCAGAAGCCGGGAGAAAGTCATAAAACAGACTGTCCCTCAGAGCTTGCAAAAGGAACCTGCTCTGGCAACATCTTGATCGCAGGCCCGGTCTCCAGAACCGTGAGAGAACACACTTCTATTGTTCTGTGCAGAAACTGGTGCATTGTCATGGCAGCCCTATGAAACGGATACACAGGGCCCTGGGCCACCACCTAGAATTGTCAGTGTTTGTGCATTTACCTACCCAGTGAGACCTGCCCCAAAGGCCCAGCTCAAAACCCTCATGCTCCTGCAGGCAGCCGTGGAGCTCTCCCATTCCTCTGATAAAAACTCTGCCATGTCTCATCAGTCCTGGGCTTCTGGGGGCTGTACATTCCAAAGGCCACAAGTTTGATCACCTTTGAATTACTAACTGATGAGCTTCCTGATGTGTTTCCCTTGCAAATGAGGGTCAGTGGAGGCGTTTGGTTAATCTTCTTCAAAGCTAATCATTGCTTTATTTTATGTCCACAAGCTTCCCTCCTAACGTCAGTCACCACTTCCCAAATACCTGCAGTCACCAGTGAAGACAGATACACAGCATTCCAACTCTCCACCGTTTTACCCCAACCTCCCTTTCTACATTTATGATCCTCACACCACCCACTGTACCATCCTAACGAATCTGAATATCCAGCCACATCTGAATCCCACCTAAACCCTGCACCTCCCACCTCAACACCCACGCAGGTTTGCCCTTCTCTATCTTTCCATCCCCTAAAATCCTTTAGCCCTTCAAGGCTGACCTGAATGACACCCTTTCCAAAAGGTCTTTCTTTGTCACAAGCCACTGGAAATCTACTCCCTTCCTGTATGATTGGTTAGAGCTCAGCTTACGTCTACATTACGGTATTCTTATCATGAGCGTGGTTGTAACCATGTACGTAAAACTCTGCACCTTACCAGCCACCTGACCTTGAGCAAATCCTTCACCTCTTTGGACTTCAGTTTCTCCATTTATACAATTGGTATAACTATAGCATGGACCATATAGTGTCGTGAGGGTTAAATGAGATCATGCAGGTAAAGCATTTAGCATAGAGACTCAACTTTAGCTACACCCACTGTATACTGGTGGACAGTATCATCATCAGCAATTATGAGCATCATCAAACTTTATTTTCAAATGCACTGCATCAGCTAGGAACACAGAGTTGAATAAGTCATCGCTTGCAAGGGAGGGAAAAAAAAAAGAAACAGCCAAAAAAAAAAAAAAACCTCTCCAAAATTAATGCCCCCACTAACCACGAGTACTGAGCCGGTCTTTCACGTATCAAGGATAGCATATTATTATCCTCATAAAATTCCTTTCTTCCTAAGAGACTAAAGAGCTGAGAAGATCTCATTCCACCTGGCTTCACAAGTCCCCTGAGAGAGAGGCAACAGGTAAGCATCTCTTTTCCATTGTCCTTAGGTTGTGTGAGGACACATACAAGAAGCAAGGCAGCTGTCCCTCCAGGGTACAGTCACCTTCCGCATACTCTCAGACTCATTCATTCACTAACTCATTCATTCAAAACCTTCTGCTAAGCCTATGTTCCCACACACCCTACAAACACCAAGCAGGTTCTGGAGAATAAGAGGGGCCAGAGAGTCAAGTATAGCCTCCTAAGAAAATACCCCAGGCAATAAATGGCCAGGATCTGTCCTCAGTGCTGAATACGAAGACAGAATGCTTCTAAAACCTTACCAATGTTAATTTTCTCCTCTTGTAGTTGTTTACAAAATGGAATAAAAAATTCAACTCAATTACTATAAATACTTCCAAAATGCTAATCCCCCCCCCAAACAGGAGTCTTTTCCTATCTAAATGCAAGGCCCCACCCACCCCTGCCAAAGTCATCATGCTCCAAAATCAAAGACATCAATGACAGGTGGAGATGTATGCCTGGGGTGAGGATGCAATGATGAATCAGAGCCTCCAACGGTACCGGCCCTCCCCCAAGACAAAAATGCATCTGAGCATAAAATGAGAGAAAGCAAACAGATACTTGTACATCCATGTTCACAGCTTTATTCGTAATAGCCAAATGGTGGAAGCAACTCAATCGTCTATCGATGGATAAATGGATAAACAAAAGGGAATATCATTCAGCCTTAAAAAGGAAGAAGGTTCTGATACACACTGTGACATGAACGAACCTTAAAGATATTATGCTAAGCAAGGTAAGCCAGACACAGAGGGACAAATACTACATGACTCCATTCTTATGAGTTACCTAGAGTAGTCAGATTCATGGAGATGGACAGAAGAATGATGGTGGCCAGGGGCTCGGCAGCGGGAGAAATCAGGAATCGTTTAATGGACAGAGTTTCAGTCTGAGAGGATGAGAAAAGCTCTGGAAACGGAGAGAGAGTAATGATGGTGGCCAGAGGCTCAGCAGCGAGAGAAATGAGGAATCGTTTAATGGACAGAGTTTCAATCTGAGAGGATGAGAAAAGCTCTGGAAACGGAGAGAGAGTAATGATGGTGGCCAGAGGCTCAGCAGCGAGAGAAATGAGGAATCGTTTAATGGACAGAGTTTCAATCTGAGAGGATGAGAAAAGCTCTGGAAACGGAGAGAGAGTGGTGATGTTTGCACAACAATGGGAAGGTACTTAATGCCATGGAATTGTGCACTTAATGGTTAAAATGGTAAATTTTCTGTTTATTTTAAAAATGATTACTTTAAAAATCAGAGGAAGAAATCAGAGGACTTCTCCAGTGCCAGGCGGGGGAAGGTTTTGTGCTGTAGAGGATGTTGGTGGCATCTGCCCACATCCCCTCTACGGGGCTGGGGTACTCCACCCCCGGCCTCTATGGGTTGGCATCTAAAGGCCCACCGCTGCTGCCTTCTCTAGAGAACTTTCCTTGGCTGCAGGGGTAGCTGAGAGATTCCTCCTTCACCCACCCACCTCCATGTAGACAGCCAGCAGTCAATGGCTGAGTGATGTGGGGTACAAAAGGCCAATTGCCTCAAGGTGGAACCAACTCCATGGTACAATTCATATTCCGGGGCTCCCTGTGGGATCGGCTGAGGCTGATCTCCAGCTAAGAACACCTCCTTGCTTAACTTTCTTTCCTGCCCCATCCTATTTCCCTCATTCTTCTCCTGAGGGCCATCCCTCAATAAATCACTTTCACATGAACCCACCTCAGGCTCTGCATGTAGAACAAAGCTTCTCAAACTCTTTTGCATGACAGTGCCCACTAAGGAGCCTTTTTCAATATTTGTTTTTCCTAATCACCCCCACGATACTTTAAAAACACAGATACACTGTGCACCTGTGAGGTACAGGTACTGTATGTATATCCGTGCCTTTTACGTAAAAAGAATAAGAACTTTTCACTAATACCTCATTTCACCCTCTCGGAGGCATGATCTCCCCTGTTGAAAATGCATGTTCTAGAAAACCTGACCTAACACAGTGTGGATACACCTAAGTGACTGATGTGTGGGATAGGAAATTCTCCCCCAAAGCATGGAGTGCTTTGAAATGATTTCTGCTACCATTAATGGCTTTTATTCACAACAAGCAACCGCAAACCAGCTAGCGCAAGAAAATATACAATCTTCCGCCTCCTATGTGCCCAGGAGCTACGCTAGACCCTGGAGATAGATAAAAAGCACGAATAAGTTAGAATATTGAGTCTGCTCGTGTGTGGGCTAAGAGTTAAACAAGCAGGTGCCGCAGGAGCTAAGATAAAGCAGGTGAAGGTACCTACCTGGGAGTGGGTCACCCTGCTCAGAGACCCTACCCTTTCTGGAGCCTATAGACCCTCTAGGGAGACACACATCAATTCAGTGAGATATCACAGGGTAAGCATGGCTGGAAAAAAAGAAGGGGATCTACTGCTTTTTTTGATTTGTTCAATCATTCGTTCGCTCAGCAACAATTTCCCATCACTTACCACCACATCAACCCTGGGGATACAACACAAACGCAGGAAGAGAGAGGGCTAGAAGAATGGGCTCCGGGCAGAGCGGCTGGGTTTGAGTTCTCCATGGCTCTGTGATCTTGGGCAAGTTCCTTAAGCCCTTATGTTCCTTATCAGTGACGTGAGGAGAGTAACAGCAAATATCTCAAGGGCTGTTTCTCGAGGATTAAGTAAGATAACGAAGATAAGGCAATAGCTCTGTCTAACAGAAAATGCTCCATACAGATACTAGTTATTGCTTCTTTTGTTACCAACCGGACACATTTCCTTCCCTCAAGAACCCGGTGCAGAGAGAATGATTAAAGCCTAGTGCCATGCTGCATCACGGGAAAGTGCACCTTGTCCCTCTCAGTTTTGGAAAAGGAGCTCTCTTGGAGGACCCAGTTTCTGTGCGACACTACCCTGTCCTGACTCCTGGCCACTCACTCTGACGGTTGGAACCTCCCTCTACAAGGCTCTGTTATCTGCACAGAACAAGATAAGCTCATCTGGCAGACACCATGAGTAACTAATGCCTACAACTGTCACCGTTTAGTGAAAGATTTCATAAACGGGGAGTTTTTCCAAGTCCAGCCTCATGAGACAAGCTGAGGTTTCATTCCCCTCGGTGTTAACGCTGGCCTATGCCGGCCAAATGGACACCAAGGGGCAAAGCAGTATTTTTTCAGCCCCATTCAGACCCCACCCCGCCCCATGACTTCTAAAGCCAAAGCCACATATTCACAGGACCCGATGAGGAGAATAAAAAAATCAACATTCCGGGAATGGCATCATCAACACTGAGTTTCAGGGGGTTATTTATTTATTATGTGATAATGGCCCAAATGTATACACTACTCCAAAATCTGCCATGAAAATTCAAACGTCTTTGTAATCCTTGTTTACAAAGCACAGAGAGAAATTAAATCAGGCTCAACCAAGCAGTGTTGGTGCATATTAATGAACCTAAATTCTAAATCTGGATTTTGGAAATAAAAAGGGTAAAAGAGGGTTCATTTCAGACTAATTTGCTTTTGAATATGACGCTCTGCATGTCAAACAGTACAAGGGATGTGGAAATGGGGGCCTAGAGAGGCATTTTAAAGCATGTGCATACAGGTCACAGGGCCTAAGATCTTTGAAAGGGAAGGGACCACTTTCCATTTCCTACCCAAGACTTTGACAGTACACATCCCTCTACAGTCACCTGTGTCCTACTCAGTGAGGGAACGACGATGGGCCTCCACTATGACCATATAATTTTTCTCTTTTATAACCCACATAACCTTTCCTTGCCTGGTCCCACTGTAACACCACCACAAGAACACTGGGTGCCATAAGGGTCATGGTCTTGGAACTTGTACACAAAGACTCAGGAGTGTTTGGTTCTTAGGAAACAGAGAGGTAGAGGGAGCCAACACTGGATGCAAAATCTGATAGATCCGAGTTCAAATCCCAGCCCTGCCTCTCACTGACTGCAAATTACTCCAATTCTCCTAGCCTCACTTCCTGCATCCGCAAAACAGAGTGATAATTCCTATCTCTTAGGTCAAACTTATGTATCAGAACATAGTAGGTATTCCAAAGTGTTACCTCCATTCTCTTTGCTTTTCGTGGGAGCAGTAATAAATCAAGGAAGGCCAAGCAATACTTCATGGATGCTATAACTTAATGAATAACCCAACACCCAATTTTCTGTGGTCTAGGTCTGCAGGAAAAGACACAAATCAAAAAGACCCCATAGCGGGTGTTTAGGGACAGGGAGAGATATTGGGATGGGAATAGACATAAGCATGAGTGTCCTGAACTGCGGTGCTCTCTGGCTTGTTCCCCTTGGCATAAGGCATACGCGACGCTGGCAGACCTCCAGCACTAAGTAAAAATTGGGTGTGGGGCTGTGGAATCAGACCTCCTGGGCTGGACTCCAGGCTCTGCCAGTCGTAAGTGACTTCCAGGGCGTTGGTTTTCTCACCTGTAACTGGGGACAACCACTGTACCAACCTTCCCAGCTTTGCAGCTCCTATAAGCTACTTGTCACTAGATTCCCTTGGGGACATAAATATATGATAGGGGAACAAGCCTGGGGAATGACACCCAAATCAGAAAGATTCACAGAATAGATACATGCACACTACACATTCCCCCAGAAGGAAAAGAAGTCATTGCACACCAGCACTGAGAGACGTCCCTTCTGCCAGAACCTAGCCCGTCCTCCAGCTGAGAGAGCACCCTGTTCCCTCCTGAGGATTGTCAGACCTGACAGTCCCCTGTCCCCTTCTCTCCCAGTTCCTGTCCAAGGGGCTCTGCAGATCAGCTAAGTGTCCAGGGCTCGGGGGAGAGGGAGGTAAGGGCCACATTGGGTCAGCTGCCCTCATGGCCTCCCCTTCTCCTACCCAGCATCTCCTCTAAAGCCTGGGGCACTGCTGAACCAGAGGCTGGCTGGCTTCGCTGCCCAGGAGAACCATCCCTTACCCTGCCACCAGCCTCAGCCTCTTCTCACCGCCCACCACGAGCCTTTTCTCCACGTGTTCCTGGACCCGTGCTCCCTCTCCTTCCCCTGCCTCTCTCTCCTTCCATCTCCCCTGTCTCTGTCCTTTCTCGCCTGACATCAGTCTTTCCTTTCCCTTCCCTCTGCCTAGGTCAGCCTGCCCTCCCCTCCCCCACGCCAGCCCTGCCGTGCTTGGCTTCTCTGTCTGCTCATTTCTACGACTGCTTTAACGCGGGCTCCCTCCACCTCCTCCCCTCTCACTCTCTCTCTCCTATGTCTCTCTCATCACTCCATTGCTCCCCCTACAATATCCCCTCTTATAGTTCTTTCTTTTCCTCCCTTCCCACCAGGCTCTCACACGCTTTCTCACTTTCTCCCATTCTCCCCATGTATTTCCCTTTCTCTTTCAAGGCAGGGACCAGCATAAAGGGCACGAATTTAAGCAGGTACCAAAAACAAACAAACAAACAGAAAACAACTCAGTCATCAAAATAAATATTATCTTAACGTAATATTATTAAAAATCCAAATGAATGCCGAAAGTATCCATGTTGAAGAAAGAATTTTAAAAATTGTGTAAAGGTAGGATCTGACCCTGCACTTTGGCCGCCCCTTCCCTTGCCTCACCCTTACCCACCTCTGCTCTAAAACTTGATCGACAAGAACAGGTGGCCAACCTGAGGGCTGGAATTTGCCAATTTGATTTTTTTTTAAACACTGCATTAAAATATTATTTATTTGATTATCAAGGTTTGTGCATCCCTTTAAATGCTGTTTCCCTGGATTGGGAATGTTTCTGTTGGGGTCCTACCTGCTCCCTTCTATGCATTTCCCTTTCTGTCTCTTCCTCTCTCTTTTTCCCTGTGTTTATCCTTCTCCCCTCCTCTTCCTTTCTCTATTTCTGTAGAACTGTCTCTCTCTCCCCCTTTCTGCCCACCCCAGTTTTGCCCTCTGTCTCTCTGTCTGTATCTGTCTCTGTCCCACTCCTGCCCCTCCTCTGACATGTGTTTGCACACATCTCTTTCTTTCGTGGATCTCTGTCTTTATCTCACCCTGTGTCTCTCTGAGTTTCTCTCCCTTCTTCCCTTACCACTCTGTCTCTCCTCATCTTGCCTGCACCTGTGGCCAACCCATCAAGCCCAAACACTGCCAAGAGTGCAAAGGAAGGACAGACAAGATTCCTCCTGGCAGGAAAGCAGGACTCAAAGAGCTCTGAACTCAGACCTCCAGATCTGCCGCCATCTGCCAGCACTCCTGTCAAACCCGTCTTGAGCAATGAACGCCCTGTGTCCCAGACATAGGTGAGTAGGCAGCTGGCTGATGCTAGAGTCTCAAACCGAGGATGGAGA
Organism: Neophocaena asiaeorientalis asiaeorientalis; assembly: GCF_003031525.2. Lineage (NCBI taxonomy): Eukaryota > Metazoa > Chordata > Mammalia > Artiodactyla > Phocoenidae > Neophocaena > Neophocaena asiaeorientalis. The sequence goes on along the minus strand of NW_020173393.1, from coordinate 3,794,077 downwards.
CAGAAGCACAGTGAGGGGCAAAACCCCAGCAGAGGAAGCCTACTGGCAGAACTGGAGACCCTGAGGCTGGGGAGGACGCAGATTCCCCAGGACAGGGCAATTCACTCTCCACATGGCCTTCTCAAGACAGCAGCTAGAAAAAGTGAAGCAGAAAGGATTTGCCTAACATCTCTGGATGTGCCAGGGACTATCACGTTCTGTACTGAATTTCATCCTACACTCCACCTTAGGTATGATTACTTCTGCAACTGAAGCAACTGCAACTCAGAGAGGCTGAGTGATTAGCCCAAGGGCTGACAGCCTGATCCAAATTTAGAACATTGAGCTCCTGGTCCAGAGTCCCTTCCTCCTACCACTTTACCTATTTAAAGAGCTGACTTCCTCTCACATACACCAAAGACTAAGAAATAAAGGCAGACCCATGGTCCCATGGCCATTCTTCTTCAGAAAACATTCACAATTGGCTAAATGATTTGGATAAAAATCAAGTTCAATCCCCAGAGCACACCACACTCAGAATAAATTACAAATGGATTAAAAAATTAAATGCCAAAAAGAAAACCATGAAACTCCTGGAGGAAACCACAAGTGTCCCTTTGATCTGAAGGATGGGGAGACTATTCTGAGTACGACATGAAACTCGCACGGGCAAAGCTTGCTTGTTTTCACACTTTGGAAAAAAAGAGGTTTTGTATATTGCAAAACACAATTTAAAGACAAATGAAAAATGGGGAAAACATCTGCAAGCTATATGACAAAACGTTAATGTTCTTAAAATGTGAAGAATGCCTGTCGACCAACAAAACGTCCTAACCTAAAAGAAAATACGAACAAAGAACTTGAACAAGCAATTAACGGAAAAGCACTTACACGGGACAAATAAACAAGAAAAGAGGCCAAAAAATACCCTCAACTCTTCAAAATTTTAATTAGAGCTATGAAACATCATTTATCAACTGTTAGATTAGCAAAGATTAAACACCCATCGTCATTAAGAGTTTAAAGAGCTGAGAATTCCCTACAGAACTGATATGAGTGGACGTGGCTACAATCCCCTATTGACAAATTTGTGAATACTTATCAAAATTGCAAATGCACATTACTTTTGACCCATGAATTCCACTATTAGGAACTTATCCTACAGAAATGCAGGCACACCTGCACACAGACATGAATACAAGGTTATTCGTCACCACACTGTTTGAAGGAGCAAAAAAAAAAGGAAATATTCCAAATGTCCGACAACTGGGTACTGAGTAAATTACAGCACCTCTAAGCAAAGGAAGATGACAGCCAATAAAAAGAATGAAACAGATCTATATGAACTATGGTGGAAAGTACAGATATGAACAGGCCACAGCGATTGCACTAGGAGAGGGAGAGATTACAGAAGACTCACTTTTCCCTCGGGGCATTTTCCTACCACTTGCAAACAGTGAGTACCTCCTACTTCTATTTTCATAGAAGAAAAAGATATTTCCATAACAACAACAACCCCCAAAAAAGTATTCAGCAACCACGATTTGAAATAGGACAGTTTTGAACACGGAAAGTACTCTTTCGCACCTCAACCCTGCTGTGCTCCACCCCCGGCTCTGATCAAGGAGAGTAGCCTGTCTGAGGCAGGCAGATTCCCACGTGGCACACAGTTATTTATAATTAAATTAAGCTTAATTATGTTTTGAGATTTTCAAGAAACCACGACCCATTTTGAACGAAAGTTAGATGGGTCTGCTATTTATGTACTGAACGCCTACTTCATTTTTGCGCTTTTAAGCCTCTACCGCTCCTGTCCTCGCAACAGTCCTGTAAAGGATGATGATGTCTACTTTACTGAAGAATCTTAGGCACCCACTCAGGGTTAAGTGACACAGCTGGGAGTTGAACCCAGGTCTGTTGGGGAGCCCTAAAGATGACCAAATATGCCACTGACGGAACCAGATTCAAGGATATTGTGCAAAAACCACTTACCCAGAGTACTATTGAAATCAAGAACACACAGTAAATATCTACTCAGAGGAAACTGTAAGATCCTGACAAAGTAAGCCAACAGAGAGAAAACACTCCTCTCACACACACCATGCCTTTGCCAAGTTCAGATCCAAGAGGCTGAGGAAAGAGGTCCTAAGGAGGACCCTCACTAAAAATACTTTAGCTCAGTTTGCTGAGAGAAAAAAAACAAAACAAAACATGGCTGTAAATGCCGAGCCAGTGTCTATAGAAAATTCCACACTTTTCTCTCAAAGGCAAAAACCTGCTCACTTTTGCCTAAAGCCCACCTTGGAGCCCACCCAACACATGTGACCCAAGAACAGATTTGAATTCAGCTGAATGGAGTCAGTCATACTCCCAGAAGGGCAGGGGACCAGGACCAGGTGAGTAGGTTCTACTTGGGTCCTTCTGGATGGATGTGAGAAGGCTGTGCCGGGTGCAGGGGCACATCTCAGGGGTGGGGGTGGGGTGCGGGGGGTGTCCTAACTCATCCTGGCCAGGGCCCTTTCAAATCTATGCCTAACAGAGGAGACATGCACAGTTAAGAGATCTAGATAAGAGAAGCAGTGTCACTAGATATAAATCTCAACAACTGCACTCAGGTTTTAACACAAACCAAAATAATGTGGCCTGTTAAACAGGGTTTGATTTTTCTCCCATACTGAAAAGTATAGAAAAAAATTTCTGCTGCCTTTGAGTCAAAGGTTTAAGGTCGTCAGGCTGAGATGTCTGCAATTCTCTTATCCCTGTGGTTTCTTCACTGTCCCTAGGCACCACTCTACCTCCAGCATGGCGCTCCTGTTCCACTCAGGAAGAAGGAACAGACACAGGACAAAAGCTGCATGAGCTGGCTGAGCCGGCCTCCCTTTTAGTGGTCTCTCTTGGAAGCCTCTCCCAACAGCTTCTCCTTCCACCTCATTGGCCAGAGCTGGGTCCCATGGTCACTCCCCTGCAAAGAAGGCTGGGAAATGTAGTTTTTAAGCTAAACACATTAGGACTTTTTAGTGAGGAGCAAGAGAGGAATGGATATTGGGGAAGCAACCAGCAGAGTCTACTTTATCAGATAACTTAGGGAAATAAACTTTGTGAATACCTCAGTGCGCAAATGATGGAATCGGTGGCACATAGCACGGCAAGTTTCAGAGCTGGGGGCCGTGGGCTCAGTATCTGCACTGGAGGGAAATCTCATGAGAGTCCTCCAACACAAGGAGAGCAAGGAAACCTCGTGCTCTGGCTTCTGTGGTCTCCCCAAACAGTCTGTCTTTGTCCTCCTGAAGGCTGGACACTGAGGAGGAACTGAGGAAGGACAATACTGAGTACATTTCCTTCAGCTGAAGTTCAAAGATCACTTGAGGCTACAGCAGCAACCTACAAAGGACTGAGTAGGTCAGATGGGTTATCCTATGCCTGAAGTGGGGGTCATTGCCTAGAGCAGAGTCCAATGGAAAGAGGGGAGTCTGTGCCAGGGCGTCTCACTGGCTGGCCACAGTAGAGGCATGGCAGGGAGGACAGGCTGCTGCCCCGCCAGAGAAGCAGGGGTTGTCCCATCCTATCAAGAAGCAGTCCGGAAGCAAGGAGCATAAACAGAGTTATGTAGCATCAAGCCTCTACTGGGGTAGGCAGCAGGGCAGGTTAGAAGGGGAAGGAGAGGCCAGCTGTTGGGAGAAAAGATGCCAGGAGGTAAGAAATTCCAGGGTTTGACTTCTGCCTGGCTAGGGCTGTTTCAGAAGAGTCGGCAACATGGCATCACAGGACCCAGGCGGGGGTTACTTAAAGGTACCACCAGGATGTAACTGAACTCTGTTGCCCAAGGGCACTAAAGATGCCCAGACACAGCAAGATGCCACAGAGGCATAGCCCCTCACGGCAAAGGGTGGGTCCCTGCAACCTTGCAGCCTGTCCCTTCTGAAAGGAGGAGAAATTATACTTTGACCCTGACATCAACAACCTCACACAGAGAACCACTTCTGTGCCCGACGATTACCGAGATCTCCACCACTCTGAGTCTGCAGGACCAGTGCCCGCCCTGTGGGAACACTGCCCTACACCTCTGCCGGGAACCAGCTTCCCAAACAGGGTCGACGGCTCAGCGTCTGTTGCTTGAATAACTTTGACCTACTTTGCATCGCGACTTTGACGCAACCTGAAGCGTCCTCCCCAGTGCTTGCTGGTCGCATGCTCCAGATGGAGAGCTGCAATGGCCCACACCGGGGAGGCTGTAGCACACAGCTCGCGCTGCTCTGGGCACGTCTGTGCGCTGGGAAGAGGTGCCAGATCCACGACTGAGCCGCATGGAAGAAAACCAAGTGCCCGTCCCATTCTGACAAACCCACCAGAGGGACGCTTCTCTGGGGGACAAACGGGCTGCCGCACTGCCTGCCTTCCTGCTCATGCCAGCCCCAGAAAGCCAGTGTGACTTCCCAAGTGCATCCCCTGCCTTCCTGAGTGGAACAGAGACACGTGGGCACCAGGCCGACTGGCCACCTGGCACCTCTTCTTACTGATGTTCTATAAATATCTGTCTAAGTTAACTTAGTGATGAGGCAGAGAGCCACCCGAGCAAGGAGCTGGTGGCCACAGGCTCCTCCCCTCCCTCTCCCCCGCCCCCGAGAGCACTTTGGCTCCAGCGCAAACCCCCATCCCTCCCTCTACAGCAAGCCCTGCAATTCCTCCGACCCCTCTCCTTAAAAGGCAACTTCAGAGGCTACTCCTTCTTACTTGAGATCATCTCTCAGCCTCACCCTCTACCCCAGATGTCTTATCAAAGTGCCCCCTTCCAACCCCACAGAGCTTCCCCCCAGAGACGAGTATTCTGCTAAGTACCGTTTTTTCCTGACATTTTGTTCTCAGGAATGCTTAACGCCCCTGGATCACTTGGCATCTCAACTCTGCTGCCGGTCAGTGGACACGGCCCCGGGGGCCAGCAAGCTCCTCAAGCCACAGTCTTTGCAGCAACAAGGTGCAGGGAGTCGGAGAGTAAGTAGCATGGTCACGACCCCACTGCCTGGTTACAAAGCCCAGCTCTGCCAACGGCTGGCTGTGAGAATGTGGACAAATTAATTAACCTCTCTGAAGATGGCTGCCTCTGTATGGTGGGCAACCTTATAGGGTTATCATGAAGATTAAATGAGCTAATGTGTAGATATTATCCATCGCGGTGCTTGGCACACGATCTCAGCACTATTACTGCTTGTATGAGTAACTAGAATTAGTATTAGTACTACTGTAGGTAATAAACAACACCCCCAAAGCATTCCCATGTGAATCAAATACGCAACTGAAAATGCGTAAGTAAATCTGTATTCATAATAAAATTATAGACCTTAACAGAAATGCTGGCTTGGCCTCTGTGCCACCGGACCTGCCCAGTGTCCAGGGTCACCAGTGTCAGATCCCAAGAGCTGGGAACGAGGTTCCTCTCAGAACGTCTGCATGGCCATTTCTCAAACTGGCACAAGGCTCGTCACAGCTTCGCACCTGCCAACTGCTCCAGCTTCAGTCCCCAGCCCACTCCCAGCAGAAGCGATTCTGCAGCCTCACAGGGCTGCTCTGCATACCTAGAACCTCACACAGACATTCTTGTCTCTGACCTTTTGTGCATGCTGTTCTCTTGTCCTTCTCTGCCACCCTAAAAATTTTTTAACTTTTTAAAAGATCATCCAAACACTACTACCTCTCCACTGCCTTCCCTGACTGCTACCAACACAGCCAGAACCTTCTGTGTTTCCAGAGCCTTTGTTGGCACCTAGATCCACAGATACCTCAATTACAGGTGACCTGCTCTCCTGTCAGGCAGTGGGGCTCGAGTGAGCTATATCCTCAGCTCACCATGACTGACACTTCGTAGACTTTACAGAGGTTTGCTGAGTGAAAGCAAGAGGTATTAGAGAGAAATCTCATTCTCACGTACATACACACGCATACCTGCACACGGCCTCTGAATGACTATCTGAAAGCAATGGCAAACTAGAAAGAGAACCTAATTTTGCAGAAAGTAGCCCATCCTTTTACACTGATGGTGAAAATCCTAGCAACACTTGGGCTTGTGTGGTACTTAGTTTACAAAGCACCTGGAAACAGAGAGACTCCCAGGGTGGGGAGACACCTTCGCAACACCTGGCCTAATTCTCCAGGTGAGACAGGAATCTCTTGTGCAAAATCCCCACCTCAGGGTCCTTCAGCCCCTTGGCTGAATACATCCTGTGCCCCAAAACTTCCTATCTTCTGTCTGTACTATTTCTAGCGATCTCTGCCCAGTCAAACATTCCCTTCTTAGGTTGAGTTAAAATTTGCTTCTCAAGAAGGCGATTTTACCCAGGACCCTCACCTATCGGGAACACATAAAGGTTTCTAGTGGCAGCCTGTCAAAATTCTACTGACAGTGACAATGTCCTGTCCAGCCTTCTCTCCTTGACGTGACCCAACCCAGCACGTCAGTATCCTCTCCTCTGTCTGGGAACCAGTCCTCTCACCACTCTGGCACCCTCCCCTTGGGAGGACTCCCTGCTGCCCTCCTAGGGGGAATGCCAGCCATGTCGAGGAGACTGTATACAGTAGGAGCCTGTCCAGGAGAACAGGTGTCATTCCAGCGGGTGTTTCAGTCCTCCAGGGTACAGTTCTGTACTGCCTAACTGTTAAGGGCTGAACTGTGTCCCCCCAAATTCATATATTGAGGCCCAAACTCCCAGAACCTCAGAATGTGACTGTATTTGGAGACACGGCCTTTAAGAGAGGACTGAGTTAAATATAAGGCCGTTATGGTGGGACGTAATCCAATCTGACTGGTGTCCTTATAAGAGGAGGACATTTGGACACAAAGGAAGACACCAGGGGTGCGCTCACACAGAGCAGAGAGCCATGTGAGGACACAGGGCGAAGAGGTGGCCATCTGCAAGCCAAGGAGAGAGGCCTCAGGAGACACCAAACCTCCCCATACCTTGATTGTAGAGTTCTACCCTCCAGAATGGTGAGAAAATAAATTTCTGTTGTCTAAGCCACCCAGTCTGGGGTATCTTATTTTGGCAGGCCTAGCAAATTCATACAGTAACTACATACAGAACTCAGTTATATTGTCTACACACCCCCCAAAGCATGTTAAGTTGCCAGTTTCTCTAGTCAAGACATGAGTGACAAGACGCGTTCCGGAATAAATCTCAGAGCCAGGTCTGCTCGTTTTCTGAACTTCCCAAGAATGGCACACAGCCCCATCACCGTTTCCATTCCAATCTTGTCCATCTCTTTAAGAAACAGTGATTTCTCTGTTAAAACGACAAGTGAAAGTCCCTTAGGTGATCTGGGCCCAAATTTTCCAAATGAAGATCTTTGTTCTTAAAGAAACACGAAAGGGAAGCAAGAAGAGCAAACCCTGAAGCAACAGGAGTCACTGTTTCTGTGCTTTAAGCTATCATCCCTGTTCCTGCAGTGCCAAGTAAGTCTAATAGAGAACAGAGGTCATGCCCCATAGTCAACACACATGGACTTAAGTTAGGAGCTGCTGTCCTTCCTCACATAGCCCACCTCACGCTCTTTCAGATGCCGTAGGACACAAGCATCCCTTCTTAGATTTTCTCTTTTGCCCTTGCTTTGCCCTTTGAACTTGATGCACGGTAATAGTTCCCTAGAAACAAATCTCACACCCAAGCTCCCCTAAATTGTCACAAGCAAAACACACCGGCATCACTCATGGTTTATCCTAGCCCTGAAAGAAGGAATTCAGTGCTATAAAATCGATCCCTTTTTAAAATAACTTTCACACCACGGTCTTACCCTCCAGAGGTCTGGTATTTCAGGGGAGCCAAGCTGGGGTCATGAAGTGTCCTTAAGGATGAAGTGCCAGTAAAAGGCCCTGGACCACCAAAGGAGATGCTGAGTGCTACTTCCTTTGGCTACAGCATCCTACAGCCGAAGGAAAGGTACAGATCCCTAGGGGCTGAAAGCAGAGGGAATCACATCTTGTCAAAATGCCTTAGAAGCAGCAAGGGCTAAGCCCGAGAAAACCTCTAGCAAATGCCAAATCTGAGAGCAAGAAGAGAAGTAGGGGCCAGGGTAGAAGGAATAGGTGAAATGGAACAAGAGGGGGGCAATGGATGGTGTGAGAGGGTGCAGAGAGACAGGAAGACATAGAATCAGGCTTCTCATGGCCATCTCTCTATGCACCACGCCTTCGATTCCCCCAGCCAACAAAGCTGTGCATCTTCGGGTCAGAGAAGCAACGGATGAGAGTGGGGTAGTCATCCGTCAAGTTCCTCCTCTCAGCAGCCTACACAGAGGTGCAAGCTTTGAATTCTATCTCCACACCGTGAGGTCTACCTTGTCAGGATTCTCAGCTCCCGCCACTCCTTATCGCATCCTGTGGCTGATTAGAACAAGTCTTCAAAAGGGCATATTTCAAAGTCACGATGGTCCAGTAGTCATGCTGTCTTGGCCCCGACAGCTCCCAACAAGTTACAGGCCCAGAAATTACATGGAGCAGCCATCCATCAAGTGTCTCCATGGTCCACTGACTGCTTGTGAGATAGAGTTAAGTCGCGCATACAGGCCCCCAACGGGAAGCCGTAATTAGAAGTGCCTTGGCTGTCATCACTAGCGTCAGCAGAGGAGGTTTTGGCATCACACCCAAGAACGGCAGCTTCCAGAAACAAATGAGATGCACCACGTAGGCCTTCATTCTCCTACCTTCAGTGGCCATGTATTCCGCTAACTGACTCCACAAGACCCTTGGCGGTTAACTTGTGTTTCCCTTTTCATTCTGTGGCATTTTTTATTATTGTTCAAAGCACTTCCTGGTACAGCTTTACTTCCCCCCCCCCCACCCCATCCACTAACACAGGGCTAGTGGCTATGGTGCCTACCATATTGGGTAGGTCAGATGTCGAGTATTTCCATCATTGCGGAACACCCCATTGGACAGTATTGAAAGGTGGCTGCTTTGACGCGACACGGCCTCAGTGATGATCCAAATGTTCTCCACGCCCCTCACCCACACACTGTCCCGAATCTTTTCATGGAAAAAACAGTAGCAAAAAATCTAATGAATCTGAAGGGGGTGGGGAATGTATATAATTAATCCATAAGGGAGAAGGGAAACCTTTTTTGTACCTATTTATGTTCGCTTGATAAACAGGGAAAAGCTAATGACTGTAGTTCCAGAAAAGTCCACAGGGAAATTGGAATCTCTTATCTGAGGCTCCTCTGCAGAGCAGGAGGGGCTGTGCTCTGAACCACGCCTGAGATCAAAGAGGATCCGTGCATGTCATTACCAAATTTCCTCCCCTTTCCTCTTGTGTTTTCAAGTCTTCTCGTTGCGGAAGACTGGCCTACATTAGCCTGCCAGGAAAGAGTGAGGCTTTCATTCAACAATGATACCAATAAATCAAAGCAAAACAGCTACAGCTAGATATCCAACTCCCTTTCCAGTCACCTTCCCCCAAACACAAATTCTTGATGCGGTGCAGAATCACAGAGGCCTTGATCCAACTGTGCATCTATAAAATTCATGCCAAGCGACTGTCTTTAAACTTGAACTAAATGGAATGTCTCTAGTAGTGCATGTTTGGGTGTGTGGAGAGGGCCACCCGAGACCTCCCAAAGAAGACAGCTCTATTTTCAGATACCTATGAACGTCACAACATGGGCACGCTTCTTACACCATATCCAAGCCTGCCTCCTTGTAACCACTGCCCATTTCTCTCGGGTCTCTCCTTGGGGACCCAGAGAACGTGTCCAGATTCACATGGCAGTTATTTTGAAGACATGAGTTGTGTCCCCTTGAGCCTTCCTTTTCCCCTTTGCAATGTCTCCGGATCTCTCTCCTGGTCCTCTCAAGGGTGGCTTCTGGGTGTTTCCCTGCTCCCCTGCCCTGGCTGTCTTCTAGCCCTGTGCCAATCTCCTCCTGAGAGACGGACAGCCAAGCCTGAACCCCAGCCTGCAGGTGGATGGGAACAGACCCCCATGCCACCAGGACCCATAAACAAAGGCATCTGGGTCACACCCTCAGAAGCTGCCTCAGGGAACTGCTCCACCACCCACACCCAGACTCCCACCTGCTGGAATCCACTCCTGGCTTCTCCTAATAAAGGGCAGGTTAGGAAGGAAGAGCATTAATTAGTTATAAATTGAAAGCTATTACCATAATAATGGAAAGATGAGTGAATGCAAAATCCCCTTCTTTCACAGTGGTATTTACAAAACAAAGATTAATAAGGTAATTTTACCCCAAAATCTACAAAGAGCTCAGCAGATGCAGCTCATGGAAGGCAAGGCTGAGGGAGAGCGTCTGCATTCCCCTCCTGGTCTCCAGTAGTTTTCCCTAGTGGTTCAGAGCCAGGTGTTGGAACAAATACACAGAGGGTACCATTTCATCTGCTGATCCCTGGGCAGGATCCCAAGGTACCCCTCAGACTTGCCACCCAACCCCTGCCTCACCCACGCCCTGCCACCTGAGCAGGACAGCCCTCCCTGTGAACTAGCAGGGAGGATTCAGAGTACCTTGTTTGTGTGAAGGACTAACCTCTCTCTGGACCTGCAGAAGGCCAGGGAAAGGAAAGACAGCTTTCATACCAATCTCCTGCTGGGGCTCAGGGCGGGCTGCCCCAAAATATGCCACAGTGACATATTGATTATTTTGAATTAAAGTTACTTAAGCAACAGCCAGTGCAAGAGGGACACTCTGACCATCCTGTCTCCCTGAAAGCAGGAAATACATCTCATGTGAAAGGTGCAGCCGCTGTGGAAAACAGTATGGAGGTTTCTCAAAACACTAAAAATAGAACTATCACATGATCCAGCAATTCCAGTCCTGGGTATGTATCCAGAAGAAACAAAAACACTAATTTGAAAAGATACATATATCCCAATATTCACAGCAGCATTATTTACAATTGTCAAGATATGGAAGCAACCTAAGTGTCCACCAACAGACGAATGGATAAAGAAGATGTAGTGTACACACACACACACACACACACACACAGGAATACTACTCAGCCATAAAAAAGGAATGAAATCTTGCCATTTGCAGCAATATGGATGGACCTGAAATAAGTCAAAGACAAATACTGTATGATATCACCTGTATGAGGCATCTAAAAAATACAACAAACTCGTGAATATAACAAAAAAGAAGCAGACTCACAAATCAGAGAAAAAACTACTGGTTATCAGTGGGGAGAGGGAAGGGGGAAGGGGCAATAAAGGGGGAGGGGACTAAGAGGTACAAACTATTAGGTATAAAATAAGCTACAAGGATATAGTGTATAACACGAGGAATACAGCCAATATTTTATAATAACCATAAATGGAGTATAACTTTCAAAAATTGCAAATCACTATATTGTACACCTGTAACATATAACACTGTACATCAAGTACACTTCAGTAAAATAAATAAATTTTAAAAGTCACAAGAACAAAAAATAAGGAAAAAGAAAGAAAGTTATTCTCCCTGCATCTGGAGGTAGGACAGCCTTATCGCCAGAGACAAGAAATTTGGGCCTAGAAGCCTACATAATACACCTCGTTACTTCTTTAACTTACTACCCAAAACCCAAACTCTGTTCAGATTCTTTACTCATTGAGCATCCACGACCTAAGTTTCTTCGTCCTGTCAATTCCTCCCACATTTACTGTTTGGTATCAAAGTTGCCTGCTTTGGCCACTTGTTATGAAGACTTCCCATTTCCATGAGACCTCCGTGTTCATGAAATGAAATGCATTCCTTTTTCTCCTGTGAATCTGTCTTGTGTTAGTTTTATTATTAGTCCAACCACAAGAACTCGAGATGGGTAGAAGGGGAAATGTCCTCCTCTCGACACACCCCATTCTACAAAGCATGAAACTGAGGCTCACAGCAGGAGGTAGGGAACACGCCCAAGGCCTGAGCCTGGAAGAGAGGAAATGAGAGTCAAGACCAGACTTCTGAGCTCTGCCCGGGAAACCACAGGCTGCCTGGGGCACACCCGCCACACCATCTTTAGATAGGCCTCCACTTTGCTGACCCTCCTTCCAGAGCTCAGGCGCTCCCCGGACCCTGGCTTGAAACTCCAGCCTGTCAGCAAGGGAAGGGCTTTGAGCTCCCCCAGCCTGGCCCACTCATGGTGCCAAAAATAATCACGGTGTGAGGCAACAGCTACACAGGGGCCAGATACCTCCATATCCTGACCCCTCCCTTCAGTGTCCCTCCCTCTGCCTGTGCCACTCTCCTCCCAAGACACCTCCACACCCTGAGCAACATGGAAAGGAGGAGAGAGAGTTTCATACCCAATTTAGAGATGAAGACCCTGAGTTTCTATGACGTGGGCCAGCCATTTAACCTCTGCACCTCGCTTTCCTATCTGTAAAATGGGCTGAGGGCAGTACTACCTCACAGTGGGTGTGGAGGTGGATTAAATGAGATAATGTAGGCCAAGGGTCAGTAAACCTTTTCTGTAAAGGCCCTGAGAGTAACGACTTCAGGTTCTGCAGGCTGTAAGGTCTCTGTCACAATGACCTGACTCTGCCCCGGTAGCATGAAAGCAGTCACAGGCTACTCATGGCTGCGCTCTGATAAAATGTTATATAAAAAATAGGCAATGGGCTGAATTTGGCCTGCAAGCCAACCCCTGATGGAGGCAAAGTAAGTGGCACAAACTAAGCCTCAATGAATAACAGCTACTCTCATAATAATTATGCTGTTACTGTTGCTGTTACTATTAATATTACCATTTTACCAGTGTCATCCAGCTGCAACAGGCAGATGGACCCAGCCCCATAGCTAAAGCAGCAGACTAGAAGGAAGAGGAGGAAAAGCTGGTCACTGAGCCTCCCACGTGCCCTCACTTACCGCCAGAGGAGGCCAAGTGGGCTGGCACAGGGTGGCGTTTACTGGAAGAGATCCCCTAAGTCTGCGCAAGAAAGGGGGCACACGAGGCTGCCACTGGCCCCTGCCATGGCCCCCATGGGCCTCGAAGACTTTCCCTTACTTCACATAGCCCTGTCTCTGTGCTTAGAACAGGCACTGATAATTTGCAAATATCAGTAGGGGCAACGGAAAGCAGAGTACCACTCTCTGGCTGGCTGGGCTTAGGCACCCAACTGCAGCCCTGAGGGCCCTGGAAAGTGAGAGCAGGCTCCTTGGGGTACTCCTGCCCTTCCACTATCCAGACCAGAACAGGCTGTTCCAGCAGGTCACCCTGGGAACAAAGCCCAAGAGGCAGCAAGAATACCTCCTGCTCCAAATCACCCAGGAAGTGGGCCCAGCCCCCTCTAAGAGCACGCGGAGCTTCCAGGCGCGTTAGTGCTTCTGGGAGCTGTGTTCTCTCTCTGCCTTTTTTTTTTTTTATTCATTTGGCATGGCATTCTCTTTTTTTTTTTATTTAACATCTTTATTGGAGTATAATTGCTTTACAATGGTGTGTTAGTTTCTGCTGTATAAAAAAGTGATTCAGCTATACATATACATATATCCCCATAGCTCTTCCCTCTTGCGTCTCCCTCTCTCCCACCCTCCCTATCCCACCCCTCCAGGCGGTCACAAAGCACCGAGCTGATCTCCCCGTGCTATGCGGCTGCTTCCCACTAGCTATCTACCTTACGTCTGGTAGTGTATATATGTCCATGCCACTCTCTCACTTTGTCCCAGCTTACCCTTCCCCCTCCCCATATCCTCAAGTCCATTCTCTAGTAGGTCTGCGTCTTTATTCCCGTCTTACACCTAGGTTCTTTATGACATTTTTTTCCCCTTAGATTCCATATATATGTGTTAGCATACGGTATTTGTCTTTCTCTTTCTGACTTACTTCACTCTGTATGACAGACTCTAGGTCCATCCACCTCACTACAAATAACTCAATTTCATTTCTTTTTATGGCTGAGTACTATTCCATTGTATATGTGTGCCACATCTTCTTTATCCGTTCATCTGTTGATGGACACCTAGGTTGCTTCCATGTCCCGGTTATTGTAAATTCTGCCTTGACTTTTACGTCAGGGGTCAACAAACTGTTTCTTTAAAGGACCAGATAGTAAATATTTTAGAGTTTGTGGACCAGATGGTCTCTGTGGCAAATGCTCGAGACTCTGCCGTTGTGGCATAGAAGATACAGACAATACACAGCTGAATGGGTGTGTTCCAATAAAACTTCAAGTGGCTAAGCCGATATGGCCCCAGGGCTGAATCTGACCCTTAGGCTGGTCCCTGTTCTAGAGGACAAGGGTTCTGTCTGATTTTCTGGTCCCTGTTCTAGAGGACAAGGGTTCTGTCTGATTCATCCCTGTTTTTGCCTCTAAACATTGCAGGTGCTCCATGACCCTTTATGGAAAGATGAGGGGAATTTGTGGTCAAGAACTGGATGATTAAAGATAACTGCTTAAACTGATTAAAAGGTAAAAAATAATAATAAATTTAAAATGATTATTGTTAGAATACATGATATTCTTATAATGGACAGAACTCTGTTTTGGGTAATAAATAGATGAAGATAGCTGATAAGGCCTGATGCATCCTTAGGTGTGGGCCTGGATGCTGAAACCCAATGACTGAGTGCAAAGAAGCTGATAACAGTTTAAGAAAACTGAATTTGAAGTCCACTGAACAAGGTTAATTGCTCTCCTGTGTCATATCTCTCTTTTCCACACTCACAGCAGGCTGCCTAGTTGAGAGAAAGCCCAGATAAGGCATATTTATTGGAAATTTACATGGCATCACCATAACTTAAGGGAGTAATATTCATGCTCACGTCTGGAAGCTGAGGGTGGAAAAGGTCTTCTCAGAACCGTAAATGTACAATGAGTGCTACCTCTGGGCCAGTGATTACAGGTCAGTAATTCCCATTCCTGTGAGTTCCAGTGGGTCTGTCCCAACATCCAGTAAGGGGCCCGACCCCAAAGACAAAGGCAAATGGGGCCAGGAGAAGAAGCTTCTCCTAGAATGCTTCCTTCAGAGTTAGCGAGGAAAAGGGGACATTGTATTAATACTTCATGCCATACCTGTACTACAAAATTGAATGAGCTGGTCAAGGTGGATCGTGTGTTATGTTATTTTTATACTGTTCCCCCCCCCCCGCAAAAGGAAAGGAAAAACAAGAATAACAGAATCTGGCACATAATAATTAAATAAATGCAAACTAATCCATGTTGTTCAATTTTTGTGGGAGGAATAACTCTTCTCCAATTTCTCATACACTTCTGTAGGTGTGTGGTGGAGATAAAAGAGGAAAAAGGAAGAGAAAAATTAACTGTGTTTTTAAGAATTCACAAGAACTAAACATAAAAATAACTCCCAAAGAGTAAATCATACAGTCATAGTCTATGATCACAGTGGAATAAAATCTGAAGTTATGAAATATAAAATATTTTAAAACTCAGCTATTCAAAAATTTTTAAATAGTATGCTCCACTATTACGTTAAAGAGGAAGTAAAATATAAGTATAGGCTAATTAGAAAAATAGAAAAGAAATAACTACCTTTTAAAACTTTCAGGATGAAGCCAAAGCTGTATTCAAACAAAATGCATACCTTGAATTTTCCTATTAAGTTATAATCAACTTATAAGTTCAACAAAAGAGCAAGGAATTAATAACATCAAAGAAGTATTTAATGAACTAGAAAAATTTTTAAATGATAGGATTGATCAAAGTAATATCTGGTTCTTTTCAAAGATCCTAAAATAAATGTTCGGCAAGAGGGAGAAAGATAAATATGCAAAATTAGGAATTGAGAAAGTGAGTCTACCTCATTCATGGATTCTTTCATTCAGCAAATATTCACTGAGACCTTATTAAATGTCAGGAATTGGTGACACAACAATGAATTACACAAAATCTCTGCTTCAACTTAACACACTATAAAGGAGAAGAGAGAAGTAATTGCATTGATGGTATGTTATGGAAAACATGCACATTTTATGAGAGACTCTACTCTGTGAAACGACACCAGGAGACCAAATCGCAACGAAAGGCATTATTTTTCAGGAGAATATAAAGTCAAGAACTAGTTTGACTAAATCAATAACACTTATTCTAAAACTTCACTATTTGTCAAAAGGTACCTCCAAAAAACCTGTGTCGTGACAGTTGGCTTTGCAGGCTAGTTCTGAAAAGCCTTCAGAGAACGGATGATTCCAATGCTGTATCAACTACTCCACAGCCCAGATAAAGGGGGAAGGGTTCCCCACGCATGCTGAGCAGCTGGGAAGACCCGGCTACCAAGCTTGGAAACAACAAAACGGCATCACTTGGGGATATTGAGGCCAAAATCGAATACAAGTCAACAATGTCTCATCTAGAATTCTGAAAGTGAAAAAGTTCTGAAACCTGTTTTTTTTTTTTTTTTTTAACTCATTTGGTGGCAGTAGAGAGTGCTGTCAAAACTCCCTTCGCTTCCTTGCGACCCTCATCCATTTGAGGGCACACTGTTGACTGCGGGGTACGTCCCTTGACCCATGGGAGCAGCTCAAGAATCCCGGTTCCCAGAACTCCCCTGAGAAATGAAGCCAGAGTCACCCCCGACCCCCAAGGACGTCACTGGCCTCCTTCTCCTTCTGGTCACACTAGTCCACTCGTCCATCTGTTTTTCCTGGGAAAACTTCCTGATCCATTGTCTGGGGGTCCACTGCTGGGGAACCCATCCTAAGACAGAAAACCTGACCTCAACTTCTTTGCAGCCAATCTTGACCGGAGACAATTTCTAGCATTTACTTATCTGACTTAGTTTTGCATTCCTATGTTTGGCTGCATAAATATTAATGTGTTTGATTAAGGGGTACTTCCCCAGACTCCCCTGGGGTTATTACATAACATTCACAGTATATGCATCATATTACCTTCCTCAAATCTAATAAAATACAAATTGCAAACACATTTCACCCAAAGGGTTTTAGATAAGGGATTATGATGCTGTATAAAATACTAACAAGTCAAATCCAGAACTATATGAAAGGAATAATAAACCATAACCAATTAAAGTTAATTACAATAATGGTTTCATATTTGGAAATTTAGTCATACAGTTTTATAAAATAATAGGTCAATGAGGTAGAAACCACAGATGATCTCAACACTTATTCCTGATACAAAAATATAACTCTTAATAATAGAATGCTGGTTTCTTAAAATGATAAAGAACATTTATCTCAAAAAAAAGTCATCATACCTAATAAAACCCAGAAAGCATTGTAACTGAATCAGGAAAAAGAAAATGGATATCTGCTATTATCATTATTACTGAACCTCATTCTGGAATTTCTAGCACAAGCAAAAAAAAAAAAAAATTAAAAATCAGAGCAATTAAGTATTAAAGGAGAGACAACAGAAGCACCATTGTTTGTAGATGATATTACTGTCTACCTTAAAACCTGGGGGCATAACAGAAAACTATTAAAACTGATAGGAGAGTTTTGGTTTGGGAGCCAGATACAAAATACATGCCTAAAAAACATATCTTTTCATACCAGCAACAGCCAATTAAAAAACAACAGAAACATTTATCCCATACACAAAAGAAACAAAGATGTAGGGATAAACAAGAAATGTGTAAGACCTGAAAGATGAAACTACAGAACTCCACTGAGGGACATAACGCAAGAGATGTAAGTGGTGAAACTTATCTTATGCTTAGATAAGAGGAGCACAATGTAAAAACGTCTGTGGTCTCTGAATTAATCTATAAATCCAATGCAGAGCCAACCAAAAGCCAAACAGGATCTTACAAGGACCATTTGACAAAATTATTCTAAAATGTTTCCGAATAAACATGCAAAAATACCAGGAAAACTTTTGATATTTCAGGGTAACGGGGGGAATAATTCTCTCTGATATTAAAACATATAACAGTTACAGTAGTAAAACAAGATGGTACCACTGTATAAATAGGAAGACAAATAAATAGAAGCGAATTAGACTCCAAAATACATGGGAATGTGCTATTCAGGTTGCATTTCCTACAAGTAGGGACCATAAGGATTATTCAATAAAAGATATTGAAACAACTAGCTGTCATCATGCAGTAAAATAATAATAAAGCAAGATCTCTACCTCACCTTTTGCATCAAAATAAGTGCCTGGTATATTAAAGATCTGAATTTTTTTTAAAAAAGGAAGGAGGGAGGGTAAGAAGAAGAAACCATAAAGGTACCAGAGAAAAAAGGAAAATCTCCTTTATGACAGTGAGGCAAGTCTTTCTGATGGTGACATGAAACCAAAAAACACCATACTGATCAATTTCACCACCTACAAATTAAGAAAACAAACAATAAAAAAACCTTCTGTCTAATAAAAAACATCATAACCCATAACCAAGTAAAAAGAAAACAACCTAGAAAAAAATAATGCAACACAGTTGCAGAAAGAACTACTCTTTCTGATATCCATAGAGCACTTAACAAACAAATGAAAAAGAAGAAAACCACCTGAAAGGAAAAGGTGTGAAAGGTATAACCAGCTAAGTCAAGTCACAGGAAGGGAAGAAAAATGCAAAAAACTTCAATAAATATTTGGAAATATTTTTCTATGTCACGAATACCTCAATGAATGCTAATTTAAAATATGTTTTCCTCTATGCAATAAAAAGGTCAGGGCTTCCCTGGTGGCGCAGTGGTTGAGAGTCCGCCTGCCGATGCAGGGGACACGGGTTCATGCCCCGGTCCGGGAGGATCCCACATGCCGTGGAGCGGCTGGGCCTGTGAGCCATGGCCGCTGAGCCTGCGCGTCCGGAGCCTGTGCTCCGCAACGGGAGAGGCCACGGCAGTGAGAGCATTAAAATGCACACTCTTTTAGATGGGTGTTTGCCTTATTCAGGATCATGAATTATGAGTATCAATAAAAAATACGCCTGAAAGATACACCCAAATCTGTCAAAAATGGTTACCAATACAGAACAGAACTGGGGAGGAAGGAGAGGATCTTTCACATATATATTTATGAAGCAATAGTTTTTTCGTTTTGCTTTTTAATTTTATTTACTTATTTGTTTATTTATTTTTGGCTGCGTTGGGTCTTCACTGCACTGTGCGGGCTTCTCACTGCGGTGGCTTCTCTTGTTGCGGAGCACAGGCTCTAGGCACATGGACTCAGTAGTTGTGGCACGTGGGTTCAGTAGTTGTGGCTCGTAGGCTCTAGAGTGCAGGCTCAGTAGTTGTGGCGCACGGGCTTAGTTTCTCCGTGGCATGTGGGATCTTCCCGGACCAGGGATCAAATCCGTGTCCCCTGCAATGGCAGGTGGATTCTTAACCACTGCGCCACCAGGGAAATCCCAGAAGCAACAGTTTTGGTATTTTGGGTTTTTTTTTTTACAACACACAAAATCATCATGGCTAACGCAGTCATGCCTCAGTATCCATGGGGGATTGGTGTCCCCCATGGGTGTCCGATTTTGGTGTCCACCCAACGGACACCAAAATCCAAGAATGCTCAAATCCCTTATGTAAAATGGCAAGTACAATCAGTGCGCCCACAGCCCACATCCTGGGTGAGGAACCCAGAGAACCAGCCACGGTTATACGAAGCACTTTACCTTAGTCGTCAACACCATCCAATAACCCCTGAGGCAAGTTCTCCAGGGAGTTAACAGTCTCCCTTCCTACCTTTGGTCCTAAAAGAAAAATACTCCCACTCTCATTTCCTCCCCCTCTCTGGAGAGGACAGAAGAGAAAGCCCTGCCCCTCTCTCCTTCCCATACCCAACCCTCCCAGAAGCTTCTTTCAAAGAAACTTCTCTTAAGGAACTTTTGAGAGCTGGGCCAGCGCAAGGCCTCCTCCAGGTAGCCATGGGTGGTTTTACTTTGCTTCAAAAGCTGGAAGGGTCTCCATGCCCCACCCTGTGCTTCCTGAAGGTGCAGGAGTCAATTCTTTACTTCCCAATCCCACTCAGATGCTCCTCTGACAGCCTGTGTCTGTTGGACAGGAGTCAGAATCTGGAACACTTAGAATCCTCTCACCCAGTGGTTCTCAAAGTGTGGTCCCTGGGCTGGCAGCATCAGCACCACCTGGGAACTTGTTAGAGATGCATTCCTGGCTACTGAATCCCCATCCCCAGACCTACTGAATCAGGAACTCTGGGCACAGCCGACCACCCCTGCCCCCAGTCTGTGCTTTAACAAGCCCTCCAGGTAATTCTAATGTGTGAAAGATTAAGAACCTCACTCAAACCACTTAACAGTTGAGGAAACCAAGACTCAGAGCTTACCCTGCTCAGGGCAGCTAGTATGTTGCCAGGCTGGGATTTGAACTCAGATCTTTCTGATGACAAAGCCATATTCTTACACACTCTGCTACACCATCTCCTTATCTATTGCCTGTTCGATATTAAGCCAGTGAATACAAGTTTTCTTTTAAAAAGACAATGTTCCTAAATGTTGCTATGATGAGCTTTAGAATTGACTTTTCAAAAGTTATGAGGATGACAACAGAGCAGAAAATTAGGCTAATCCTGCTCTCTCTAATTTAACTTCACCTACACCATAAGCTTCCTGTTTAGACCATGGGGATAAGTCTCCCCATTTCCGCAAAACAGCAACATGTGATCGTCAAAAAGCACCTAAAAGGGCCTCATAACCCTGGAGGGATGGCAGTAACATGTCACCTGCCTCCTCTGACCCTCAGATAGCTGCACAAAGACCTGCTTCTTTGAAGAGAATCATTTTCATTCTAAAGTAAACCTGACTATCTTGTGGTTACTCGTGCCAATAAGGTGTTTAGTGTCACGCCACATATTCTAAAGCAAGGGTTGGCAAACCGTGGCCCACAGGTTGTTTTTATTTTGTAAATAAAGTTTTATTGGAATGTAGTTAAGCTTATTTGTTGATGTATTATCAATGCCGCTTTCATGATTCAAAGGCAAAGTTGAGTCCATGAGACAGAAACCATATGTCCCTCAATATTTACGACCTGGCCCTTTACAGAAAATGAATGCCAACCCCTGGTCCACATGTCTGTCACTCAATGGAGAGAGAAGAGACTTGCAGTCAGTCATGGCTGAGTTCAAATTCTAGGTCCGTTAAACTCCAGAGTCTTACCTCCAACAAGTCCTTAACCTCAGTTTCTTCATTTGTATAACGGTTGCTCCATAGGATTGGGGTAAGGATGAGATGGAACAGAACATGCTAAAGGGCCGGCACACAGTAGGTACTCATCGAGGGCTAGTTTCCTCCTTCCCCTCTTTAGGTAGAGACATTCTTCAAGACCAGTGAGTTTCATAGTTCTGGCACATAGTAGGCACACTGTCTAATTATCCAAGGCCAATTCCCACTGCAAATTGCAAATTCAGAAGGCAGAGGTTCCACAAAGCCTGCAAGCTGTGGTTTAAAATGTCTCCTGGTCCAGTGATCCCGGGGATAATTTACTAACCAGACAGCACACTTAGATAGCATACACCATCTCCTAAGCCAAGCCTGTCCTGCCCAGAGCCAACAGTCAGCTCAGCCCTGGAAATGAAAAATGGGCTCCCAGGGACAGCAGATCCTGGCTGCAGGAGGGAAAGAGAAAGCACCCTAACTACAAAGCACTCTGTCCCCAGAAATCTCTGCTCAGAAAGAGTCCCCCTTGGTGACCTTAGGATCGTTCACAAGTGGAGGTTTTATAACCCCCAGCTGCCTGAGAACCGAGAACTAAATCTGCCTCTTGGTCAAATACCAGAACAACCACACAAGGAGAGTTGCCTTGGACCAAGGTAGTAGCGGGGGAGGTATTCTTCCACCCAAGCCACCACACATTTCTCCCACCGCCCACTGCCTCCGGGATTACGTGTCTCGCAGGCTCCAATGGTGCAAGCCACTCCCTTCCTCCTTCCAGTCTGAGTTTCTATCCTATCAGATCATCTCAATGGGGTGTTCTATGCCTAGCTTTTGCTGGTCTCTCCCCCTAATTTGCCTGTACCCTACTGATGTTACTGTCCATATGTGGAATCCCTGGTCATTGTTATGGGTTCAATGTGTCACCCTCCAAAAAGATAGTTTTGAGTCCTAACCCCCAGTATCTCAGAATGTGAACTTATTTAGAAATAGGGCCTTCACAGAGACAATCAAGGTAAAACAAGGCCATGAGGGTGGGCCCTAATCCACTGTGACTGCCATCCTAATAAAAAGGAGAAACCTGGTCGGAGACAGGCACACACAGGGAGAACACAAAGTGAACACGAAAGCAGAGACTGGGGTGATGCTTCTACAAGCCAGGGAATGCCAAGGTACCAGAAAACCACCAGAACGTAGGGGAGAGGCATGGAAGAGATCCTTGCCTAGTGCCTTCAGAAGGAGTGTGGCCCTGCTGACAACTTGACTTTGGACTTCTTAGACTCCAGAATGGTGAGAGAATACTTTTCTGTTATTTAAATTGGTGGTACTCAGTTTGTGGTACTTTGCTATGTCAGCCTTAGCAAACTAATACAATCATCAATGCCAAATACCCTGACACCAGGTCTGCTGGGCAGTGGCCCCTGGTCTCATGTGGCCCATCGGAATCACAAGGAAGGGCAACATCCTGTAAGGGATAAACCCATGTCCCTCTAACCTCTAGGACACTGGTCCTAGTGGCAGGGGAGCCTTCTCCTGCCAGAGCCAGGCCTGCCAGCTGTCAGGCACCTGGTACCTCCAGGCTTGGTGCCAACAGCAAAGGGCACAGTGAGTACCTGGCAGAGGTCTGAAAGGTCAGCCATGGACACCTTCCCTCAGCCTTGGGAGGCACTGGGAGAGTTGTGTGATGGTTGACTACTTTTAGCCCACAAGGTCAAAGACAGAACAGTGAAGGGCTCCATATCCAGAGAAACCAAAGGGAAGCAGGTCGGGAATCCGGGCAAGAAGGAAAAAGAAAGAATAAATGAACCTAACATTTAGCTAATTTTTAATCAGATTTCACTGTGTGCTAGGCAAGCTGAGTAACTTGTCTGGATTATCCTAGTCAATCCTCACAAAAAACCTTTGAGGAAGGTTCCAGGGTTGACCCTATTTTACAAATAGGGAAATCAAAGCTTGGCAAGATTAACTGGCTGGGCTCAGGTCACACAGCCTACAGGCAGCCAACCCCATCTCAAGTCTCCATGCCTCGAAATGATCCTAATTACTAGATTCCTTTACATGACAGTCTGTGAGAGTTCAAGGACACAGGCCAGAAAACAGTCACTGAGACCCCAGGCCACAGACTTGTGAAATTATCCAGTTCAGCCTTCCCACTTAACAAATGGGTACACGGAGGGCCAGGCGAGAACATGAGCTTCCCAGGGTCACCCAGTGAGTTAGTGGCCCGAATCATGCAAAGAATGTGGTTGTTTTTGTTTGTTTGTTTGTGGTACGCGGGCCTCTCACTGCTGTGGCCTCTCCCGCTGCGGAGCACAGGCTCCGGACGCGCAGGCCCAGCAGCCATGGCTCACCGGCCCAGCCGCGCCGCGGCATGTGGGATCCTCCCGGACCGGGGCACAAACCCATGTCCCCTGCATCGGCAGGCGGACTCTCAACCACTGCGCCACCAGGGAAGCCCTAAGAATGTGGTTTTTATAAAGCACTTTCACATCCCAGGGCTGGAAAGTGCGTAAGATTTGTCAGACTCACAACTCCTCAAGTTTCAGGACCCACACGTCCTTCTTCCTCCACTAATTCCACCCCCAAAAACGACTCATGTGCCCAAGTCTAGCCTCTTTCGATGCTGGGCTGAGGGGATCTTAGGGGTCTTTTCAAAGGATGCCCAGCAGGAATGCCTAAGAGATGGCACCGCCGTGGCTCAGGTGGTCCATGGGGGTTGAAGCAGGACCCAGGAGAGCAGCAGAGTCCAGACCTCAGAGCCTGGGTGTGATAAGGCCCAGGCAGAATCCAGGGCCCACAACAGCCTTTAATCCTGGCAGGAGACCAGAAAGCAAATCCATCCAGGGAGGCCAGCACAAGGGAGCACCCACAGGCGGGCAGAGGCTAGGAGAATAAAGAAGGCAGGGCTGACCGGAGGGCAGCTGACCAGGGGTGACCACCTGAAGACCCTGGGGATAGGGTGGTCCCTGCAGCCCAGAGTTGACAGTGCTGGTCAAGGAGACTGGCCTGGGGAGGCTGCCATCTTACCCTCCAGAGAGGAAACCATGAGCCATGCAGAGAGTGGGCTGCACAGCTGCTAGTTCCTTCCAGAGGGGCGCTCCTACTACAATCAGTACATAACCAATTCCTCCGAAGCAGACATCTAATAATCCCCTCTTTCAAGAGTTGCTGGCACTGGAATCATGGACCCAGATTCGAGTCCTGCGTCTCCTTGACGTGGGGCCTTACCACCGGGGCAGCCTCTGCAAATCTGCGTTTCACCACCTGTAAAACTCAGATGCTGACCGCACCTGCCCCCTGGAGTTGTTGGATGAGATGCAGCAAAGGGTGTAAACTGCTTGGCCAGGTGTTCTCAACAGCCGCTCGAAGTGGTGGGGAGTCTTTCTCCATGGTACCTCCATGGTGTCCGAGCCAGTACAGACGCCTCAATCAAACATTACTGAACAAATGAAAAAATCTCATACCGAACTCACTTAACTTGTTAAAGCAGAGAAGCCAACAACTGTGGGTAGAGCCCTTTGGCTTTAAACTCCCTGAAAGCAAATTGTTATTCCACTCTCCTACTCTAGCACTTGGTGCTAAGGTTATGTGGCGTGTCTGGTATGTGGCTGCTTAAGAAGGGGTAACAGGCTCTAATTAAGCCTGAAACGTCAGCGTGAGACAGGCAGGCAGTGAGCAACGTCTCTTCGTGAAAATGTTTCTGGGGCAGGCTTAGGCCAAAGAGCTGTCAATCAATAAACTGTTTTGTCTCAGAGCTTTTACACTCAATGAATTTTGAGAGCCAGAAGGGAGGCTCCTTGAGCATAATTTCTTTTAGAGACAAGGCTCTCCAGGTCCCAAGAGGCCAGGGTATGTGGTCCAAGTCTCCCAAGTTAATAGCACTCCTTCTGTAATACCTCCTGCCCCTAAAATTCCCTCCCTCTTCTCATCTCATTAGTGCTACAGCTCAGCTGCTGTAGGCAGGTCAGGTATTTATCGAGCACCTACTGGGTGCCCGGCACTGGGAGAAAGAAGTAAGCAAGGCAGAGAAAGGCCCTGTCCACTTGACTTCACAATTTCATGGGAGAAGAAAGAGTAAGAAAACAAAGAATCATTACAAACAGCAATTACAAACAGCAGTTGAGAGAGAGAATACAGGAAGGCAGGTGCCGGGGGGAGGTAAATTTAGATTCTGGGGCTGAGAGATGTTGTCTAAGCCACACACTGGGAGCTCAGGAGGACCATGCCACATGGAATTCAGGAACAGGGGAGAACAGGGGATGAGGGGTTGGTCAGGGGCCAAGTCACGAAGAGGCCTCGTTGGCCACGCTAATGAGTTTGGATTTTATTCCAGGTGCAAAGAGAAGCCAGGTGCAAGGCAGAGTCAACAGGGTGACGTGTCCTATTTTATGATTTAAGGCGATCACTGCAGTTGGCAACAAAGAAAGCTGGGGGTTGTGGGAACGCAGGGAGAAGTGCTCAGGGTCCCGGACCAGTTGACCTGCTTTGTCCATCCCACCAGAAGGCCTCCAAAAGCCACTGGAAAACATCCTCCCTGGATGAGCTTGGCTCAGGCACTGGGTCTGAGGTGGGGCCCATGGACATGCAATTCTCCAACAGTTTCCCCTCATCTTGCCCAGAATCCCCTCGGGCTGCCAGAACCTGTCATTACAAACCCAGCATGCCATGAGGTCCCCATCCCAGCTCTAGACACACCCCAGGTCTCAATAAACACTTGTTAAACTGAAAGGAACTCAGTAGACAATCCCCGAGGAGATACAAGTTCTGCTATTGACAGAGGCTCACAGCAAGACAAAGATAATGGAGCTCAAATCTCGTTAGCCAAGTCAGAGAAGTGAGAAATTTCCGAGCTCAAAACAATCATTTCCCTTCTGCTTTCAATATTTTTGCATAGTGAGGAATGATTTCTAAGGTAGCCAGGAATAATTCTTGGGCAATTATTCAGCACATCTTGGACTGGCTTTGCTTCTTCTTTCCACCGAAGTTACAGATCAGTCACCCAACAGTTTCTTTTCAACACAGTCCTCCCTCCTTCCTCCCCTCCCTCCTCCCCCCACATAATGCCTCATAATCTCGCTGTTTTCCTAGATTCTCCCTTTGCCTTCCTCCTCGCCCGCTGATGCTTCTCGGTTTCGTCTTTCTGGGGAGCCCATGAGGACCGGATGTGCTTGACTTTCTAATTTGACATTCCAGTGTGTCTCCAGGCACCTCCAGGGGACTTGTGAAATTCACTTTCATTCACTTTAATTTAAAAAAGAAATATAGGTGATTTTGTTCTTTTAAGAGGGGAAAGTGGGGTGTCACTCAACCAGCAGGGAGATGAATCCTGACTCAAGCTATCAGCTTGCTGGGCAAAATCGCTCTCTTCCAAGCATCCTTGGGTCGCTTAAGCAAGTTAAAGTGTTTTGCTAACGTCTGAGAAAACTTCACTTTTGAGGGGGGAAAGAAAAATAAACTTTAGAGAGAAAAAAGAATGAGAGAATTAATATTCTTTCATTAAATCCATTTCAGATAAAGTCAGAATTCAACAAAATGATTCGTCTCACTCATCTGTTTAGCCCTTCTATTCAACAAGTATCCAGCATTTTCCAGAAGCTAGTAGTAATCATGATGATGATGATAATAATAGTAATAATGGCATCTAGCATTTACTTAGCTCACTTATTCTGTGCCAGGTAGAGTTCTACGAGCATTACCTTAATTAAGCCCCGCTGTAACTCTGTCAAAGAGTGGCTGTTTCATCCCTACTGCAGAACTACTGAGAAAAGTTATCAAATTAGCCAAAGTCACTCAGACATAAGTGCAATTGGAACTCAAGATTGTCTCACCGCTACCATGACAAACTGCTTCTTTTTCTCAGAGGTACAGAGGCAAGGAACTTACTGTGTGTATTGGGCAAAACAGACAAGTAATCGATGGTGTGAATCATTTGTGAAAAGCAATGAAGGAGAATCTGGGAATTCAGAGATAGGTCCTGGGCTCAGTCTGGAAGTGGAGGATACGTGAGGATGCACCCCCAGAAGGGAGTAAAGAACTCATGGGAGCTGGCGAGGCAGACGGGGTGGGATTGCAGAGAAAGGGGGATCCAGACAGAGGAAAGAAAGCAGCGAGGGGGTATCCTGAGACAGTGAGCCGCCCCTGGGGAAGCATAAATATGCAGAAGAGGTTGGGCCAGCAGTAGGTGGACAGATGGTCCAGGAGGCTGGCTGGGGAGCCGGCAGGTGCCAACCAATCATGAAGACCCTAACAGGGAGGCTAAGGATGATGGGTCATGGAGAGCCAGGGAAGGGTGTGAGCACCAGAGTGGCACAGCCAGCCACAGAATTTAGAGGCAGCCTTGTGGCAGTTGTGAGCTCACAGCTAGGATTTGGGATGCAGGGAGAGGAGCCCACCTAGGAGATAGTTTGATGGGTGTCTGGGCAGGCTTGAGAGGATGAGGGCTTGACCCTCTGCAATGGCCAGGGGGGAGGAAACAGCAGGTATTTGAGAGACATTAGGAGGTAGAAACAGCAGGTGCTGGTGACACTCATAGAAGCATTTAGAACATTTGCCATTATTTTTCCAAATTCTCCTGGGGAAAAAAATGTTTCTACTTTTCTTTTTCTGGTGATGGTGAGTTCCTAATGTATTTTTGCCCTCTGCTCTACAACTGAGAGGGATACAAGATCAATGAAGTGACAAAGTGGGTGACATGCCGAAAAGCCCTGTCCCAGTCTTGACTCCACAGCGTGGGGTAGGCGAGTGGGAGAGGGGGTACTGACCAACAGCAGTCTTTCTGCAAGTGACCCTCTCTGAGGGACCGGCTCACCTCTGCCCGGCCATAACCCTCCCCTTGCAGGTGATACCCCTGGCCCTGCCGCTCCCCTGCAGCACCAACGGCGGGACTCCACAGAGCAGGGGAGGGTCAGAGGCAGCCGTCAACACGGATACCTGATGGCTGAACAAGAGAAAGAAACATACATACAATGGAATAGTACTCAGCCATAAAAAGAAACGAAACTGATTTATTTGTAGTGAGGTGGATGGACCTAGAGTCTGTCATACAGAGTGAAGTAAGTCAGAAAGAGAAAGACAAATACCATATGCTAACACATATATATGGAATCTAAGGAAAAAAAGGTCATGAAGTACCTAGGGGGTAAGATGGGAATAAAGACACAGACCTACTAGAGAATGGACTTGAGGATATGGGGAGGGGGAAGGGTAAGCTGTGACAAAGTGAGAGTGGCATGGACATATATACACTACCAAACGAAAAATAGATAGCTAGTGCGAAGCAGCCGCATAGCACAGGGAGATCAGCTCGGTGTTTTGTGTCCACCTAGAAGGGTGGATAGGGAGGGTGAGAGGGAGACGCAAGAGGGAGGGGATATGGAGATATATGTGTACGTATAGCTGACTCACTTTGTTAGAAAGCAGAAACTAACACACCATTGTAAAGCAATTATACTCCAATAAAGATGTAAAAAATAAAAAAGAAACAAGGCTTGAATATTCAGTAGCTGCTCTGCCTCCGAGGCGGTCACCCTGTGTGTGTCCTGTCTTCCCCTCAATCCCAGGAACACGGGAAAGACAACCAGTCACCTCTCCGCTCCTACCAAACGCCCCGGTGACAGAGCAGGTGGTAGGGTTAACATCCAAATTTCTAAGAGTCACAGCTTCCTGTCCATCCGTCTTGCAACGAGAAAAGAGGAATATTCTTTGGAAAATGAAGAATCAATTTATATGTCTAATTGACGATCTCTAGAATTCATGAAAGGCCTGGTAAAAATTAGAGATCCATACATATTATACACATTAATACCTTGAAATTTCAGAACACAAACCCATCTCTCTACTTCAGTGTCTAAAAAAATTATCTTTTCAATGTATTTCCCAAGAGGAATGAAGTCAGTAATAGGAGTATAAACAGCAGTATGCAGCCCGGTTATCATCTTGCATCCAACCATCGCAGACACAGGTAAACCTAGGGCTTTGCAGAACGTGCTTTTCATGTGGAAGTGAATTCCCGCCAGAGCCAGCAGGGCCACAGACAATCAAGGCCAGACTGCATTTGTGTTTAAACCCTAAATTATACCACTGGCATGAGGATTTCAGTTCTCACAACCTATGTATCCTCTGCCCAAGTGTGTTCTGGGAAAATCTCTCTGACAAGCTTCGCTCTCCTGGGAGCAACTGGCACCTTCTTTTGGATTTAAATATGCTTTAGGTAGCACCATGAGGCCTGTTAACTAACACTCCTATGTGCTAAGTGAGACAGGAGCCAGAAGACATGCTATCTGAAGGTATGAATTTAGACTAGTCATGAAATCTCCCTGAGCCAGTGTCTACAGATAACAATAATTGCTAATATTTACTGAGTTACTTCTGTGCCACTGGCTTTCTGCTAAGCATTTTACACAGGTTAATTCAGCCAATCCTCCTGATCTTTTATGATTCCCAATTTGTGGGTGAGGAAAGGGAGGCTGATGAGTGGGAGAGCCGGAAAGCTGAGCCCAGGCGTCCTCGCGGCAGTCCCTGAGCTGCACAGCACCACGCACAAGTTAACAAGCAGCCCACAGTGGGGCTGGTTCATTCAGCCCTGACCACATGGCAGGCACTGTGAGTCTCTGGCTTCCAGGAGGACTGTGCTAACAAGAAAGACCACGGCCGGGGATGGCATTGAGCTGTTTCACAAAGTTTAGGCAGAATTTCAGCTGGAGAAGAGGCCCAGGCAGAGGGAAACCGTAGGTACAGAGGTCTGGCCCACACAATCACTGCTGAGGTCGTGGTCACCCTAGCAGGGCATTCACAGGCCATAGGAGGCCAGCTCTCCCAGTCACTGCATTTCTGCCCACTGACAGGCCCAGCCCTGTGCTGGTGGATTTTCTCTCATAACAGGGGGTCTAAATCCATTATAGAAAACCAATAACGGTGGGGTGCTTGACCTTTGACACTAGGAAGGCTTAAGCTTTGATCCTGGGTCTAGATTCTCTGAACCCCATTTGTAAAATGGGAATCATATGACTCTTACAACCAAAAGATTCGTTTCAATAGCAAACTATGCACTCAGTCCTTCTGGTAACAGAACCCCCTCTGCTGTGGGAACTCATCCCATAGGATACAGATAATTCTAACTCCTTTCCTCTACTCCTACCCCTGGCAGGAGCACAGGTATCATCCTTGACCAATCAGAGCATATTTCATTTCCTAACTACACTGAGACGATCAGTCATGAGCAAATGACCCAACTTCCCTCAATGTGAATCCTCCCAGGGCACTTTTTTGAAGTTATCAGGACAGAGTAGCTCTCTTCTCTGGGATGACAAACTGACAAGTGACACAAGTTATGTATAGAAATTGCTACAGAATACACTCAACAGAGAGAAAGTATAATAGAACCAAGACATGAAGAGGTGGAGAGAAGCAGAAAGAATGTCTACATCTCCTAGTGACATTCTTTGAGCTCCTGGATCCAGCTATGCCTGAAACCAAAGCCACTGCTTAAACTTTCTAGATATGGGTACCAATAAGAGTGTCCTTACTTTGCTAATTTCAGTCTGAATTGAGTGTGTGACATTTGCAACAGAGTCCTGAAAGACAACTTTGCTAGGGTTAAATGAGACCCAATTAAGTGGCAAGGCCACTACACATAGATGCTCCTTGCCTTCCTTTTGTTGCAGGTTTCTTGTCCTGGGAAAATGTGGATGGCGTTTGAGAGCCAGTAATAACTATAAAATATCTGTAGCAGCCTAAACTGCCATCAAGATATTAACAGACACAACTAAGTCATTCAGTTGAAAGAGTAAGACAATATTAAGCCAAATCATCTCTTTCAATTTCTTCAAATTCTGCTTGAATCTACCTGTTCCAAGAAACTGCCCCAGTCCTTGGTCACTTATGGTCCTTCCAGCCACTCTATCAAAGAGAAAATAACTACTACTTTTTAAAATAAATCCAATTCCTGTGTTTCAAATGAAATTTCTCAAGCAACTCAAGCCAAGCACCATACAAGTGGCTGGAGACACAGTACAAAGCTAGGTGTGGTCCCTGACCTCACGGAGCTTTCAATCTGATGGTACAACAAACGTATACAAACAAATGTATAATTTTGAACTGCAATGGGTGTTTTTACATTTGAATCTCCAAGTTCATTAACACCCTGTGAGGAACTTCAAATAGGATGAAATCCTTCTATTTCTTTTCTTAAACAGATTTATTAAGATGTAATTCACATACCACACAATTTGCCAACTTAAACTGTACTGTTCCATGACTTCCAGTATATTCCCAGATACGTGCAGTGATCACCACAGTTAATTTGAGAATATTTTCATCACCACAAAGAGAAACCCTGTAACCATCGGCTATCACTCTCCAATCCCTTCCACTCCCCCGATCCTAAGCAACCATTAATATACTTTCTGTTGCTATAGATTTGACTATTCTGGAAGTTACTCAATAAGTTAAACACAGAATTACCATATCATCCACAAATTCCACTCCTAGGTATATACCCAAAAGAAAGGAAGAGAGATGTTCAAACAAAAACCCGTACATGAAATCCTCACGGCAGCACTATTCACAACTGCCAAAAGGTGGAAACAACCCAAATGTCCATCAGTGGAAGAACAAATAAACAAAATGTGGTACATCCATACAATGGAACATTATTCAGCCATAAAAAGAAATGATCCAACATGAAAAGATGCTCAACATAACTAATTATTAGAGAAATGCAAATCAAAACTATAATGAGATATCACCTCATACCAGTCAGAATGGCCCTCATCAAAAAATCTGCAAACAATAAATGCTGGAGAGGGTGTAGAGAAAAGGGAACCTTCCTACATTGTTGGTGGGAATGTAAATTGATACAGCCACTATGGAGAACAGTATGGAGGTTCCTTTGAAAACTAAAAACAGAACTACCATATGACCCAGCAATCCCACTCCTGGGCATATACCCAGAGAAAACCATAATTCAAAAAGATACATGCAGGGACTTCCTTGGTGGCACAGTGGTTGAGAGTCTGCCTGCCAATGCAGGGGACATGGGTTCGAGCCCTGGTCCAGGAAGATCCCACATGCCACAGACCAACTAAGCACATGAGCCACAACTACTGAGCCTGTGCTCTAGAGCCCACGAGCCACAACTACTGAGCCTGCATGCTGCAACTACTGAAGCCTGCACGCCTAGAGCCCGTGCTTCACAAGAAAAGAAGCCACCGCAGTGAGAAGCCCACACACCGCAACCAAGAGTAGCCCCTGCTTGCCGCAACTAGAGAAAGCCACATGCACAGCAACAAAAACCCAACACAGCCATAAATAAATAAATAAATTTATTTTAAAGAAAAGATACATGCACCCCAATGTTCACTTCAGCACTACTTACAATAGCCAAGACATGGAAGCAGCCTAAATGTCCATCAACAGAGGAATGGGTAAAGAAGATGTGGTACATATATACAATGGAATATTACTCAGCCATAAAAAAGAACAAAATAATGCCATTTGCAGCAACATGGATGGACCTGGAGATGGTCATACTGAGTAAAGTAAATCAGACACAGAAAGACAAATATCATATGATCTCACTTATATGTGGAATCTAAAAAAAAGGGGGGGTACAAATGAACTTATTTACAAAACAGAAATAGAGTCACAGATGTAGAAAACAAACTTATGGGACTACCCTGGTGGCGCAGTGGTTAAGAATCCACCTGCCAATGCAAGGGACACAGGTTCAATCTCTGGTCCGGGAAGATCCCACATGCCGAGGAGCAACTAAGCCCGTGCGCCACAACTACTGAGTCTGAGCTCTAGAGCTGGTGAGCCACAACTACTGAACCCACGTGCCGCAACTACTGAAGCCCATGTGCCTAGAGCTCGTGCTTCACAACAAGAGAAGCCACCGCAAAGAGAAGCCCGAGCACTGCAACGAAGAGTAGGTCCCGCACTGCAACTAGAGAAAGCCCGCAGGTAGCAATGAAGACTCAAAACAGCCAAAAGTTAAAAACAAAAAACAAACTTCTGGGGCTTCCCTGGTGGCGCAGTGGTTGAGAGTCCGCCTGCCGATGCAGGGGACACGGGTTCGTGCTGCGGAGCGGCTGGGCCTGTGAGCCATGGCCGCTGAGCCTGCGCGTCCGGAGCCTGTGCTCCACAGCGGGAGAGGCCACAACAGTGAGAGACCCTCATACCGCAAAAAAAAAAAAAAGAAATTACCGAGAAATGCAAAGGTCCTTGGATCCTGCACTCTTTCACACACCTCTGTCCCCGCCTCTGTTTGTGCTCCCCTCCCCCTCCTGCCTGGAATGTCTGCCCTTACCTTTCTTGCCGAGAAACAGCATTCCATGTTCCACACAGTCCAAGCCTTCCCACTCTTCCTCCAACAATGATTTGTCCAACACCTTCACAACCTTCACGCCCTCACGGCATTAGAGGACTGTTCATTGACCACTGCTGGGTGAACATCCAAAAGACAGGAGCTGTATCTGCTCCCTGCTGTATTTCCAGGAACCAGCACCCAGCCTGCCTGGCACACAGTAGGTTCTCAACAAAAAATGTGTTGCAGAAAGAGAGGGAGAAAGGGACTGAGGAAATGAATACATAGATCTCAGTACTCTGGGTACCTATTTTACAAATTAACGAATAATTATTGTCTCAGATATTAGAAGCTTCTGCCCTCTTTAGGTTTGTTCCCCAGATCCTCCAAGACTGAGTAGGAATAAAATAAAAGACCAGAGTTGATGACAACAATAGCATCAACAAGGAAACCCCCAACACACCCCAGCTCAAACCCCAGTCAGGGTGATCATGCATGAGAAGACCTGCCTTCCTGGCATCTTGTTCATTTTAGAAGTTTTACCTCCAAACCTACTTGTAAAACAAAATAGGGCCTGGTAGAGAAGGGTTAAACAACAAGTCAGACCTGAAGATGTTACAGAGCTTTCGGGACCTCGATCTTAATCTTCCTCCCAAATCTGTGAGCTTTTTGGGTTTTGCCTTCATTTACATTTTCTGGGTTGATAAGCCCCACAGCTGACTCCTGCTCTCATCTCATGTTCAAAGAAGACCTTGTGGACTCTGGTCTCCGGATAGCCTCTCTTTCAGGTAAGATGCCATTAAGGCAGAAATAATAGAGCTCTCATTTGCCTCTAGGGGGCAATATGATGGTTTACAAGTAATTCTAAAGACCCTGCTAGCTCTCTCTATGATACTCAGCAAGGAACAAAATAATATGAAATAATAACAACATGCATGAGCCCCATCAAAGACTTTCTTTTCAAAGGTATAAATGCAGAGGTGTAGTTCATGATGATTGAAAGCAAAAAATAATAAGCAGTGATGTTCGAGATTGATCTTGATCACTCCTAACTGATTTCTAAAATCTCCCCATCACCCTACCATTATAATTTCCTGCTAATTACTACAAGCAATTTTATTAATATACTTTTCAGCCTCATTAAATATTACCTTGGGCCTCACATTAAAAATGATGAGGTGCAGTAATCTTAATGAGCATCTAAGTTTCATCCACCCCTGAAAACCCAGACAGCAAGAGAACTAAATGCGAGCCGCTCTGTTCCCCAGGCATGCAGAAAAGCAGCTTCAGAGACATGAAAGAAACAAAATGTACAACCCAGAATGCAACCTGACTTGGAAACATACAAGTGTGGTCACGCCTCCTCCAGATCCTGTCCATTAAGGGGGAGGGGAATTGTCCAGGAGGTACTTTGACTTTAGCTCTTCCTCATCATTTTCACCCAGACGTAAACACAGTATCGATCAGCACAACTGCCACTAATACGAAGTCTCTCTTGGGACTCTTGAGGGATAGAGCCATGGGTGATTGTGGGCTGGGCAGAGACAGGCCAACTGGAAACGTGAGATGTTCGCTGCTCTCACAAAGGGCGATCTCTGGCTTCCTCTGAAATGGTGGTAGAAGCACGGAGGATAGGCAGTCAGGCACCAACAAAGATCAATTTTATTTTTCTCTCCTTCCCGGCATGACCAGAATTTTTTGTTATTTCTCAAGCAGCGAGCTAGGCAAGCACAGTGAGACCAGCTTCCCTGCCCTCAAAGTAAATTATTTATCAGGAGCTGAATTTACTGCCCTCATGGCTAAACTGTCAAAACCCTCCCATTTCCAATAACAGTTGTGCTGTGTGGTCCCAGGGTTTCTTATGTTTCCCTCGGCCTGTAGGTTAAAGATGAGGGGGTGGAGGTAAACACGGGGTTGGCGGAACAGACTAGCCCAGGTTTACTGAACCTCCCCCTTCAGCCAAGATCTCAGAGAGATTTTTCAAATGTGTCCAAGACCAATCAATGGTAAAACCATTAAATGTGAGAGAGGAACCTTTGGGATTATCTAACTTAACCCATGGTTTGTAGATAAGAAAACTGAGATCCAGAGAGGGGAAATGATTTGTTTGGTCGCTCAAGAAGAGTCAGATTTAGAACTTGAATTCTTAGATCCCCACCCATTACGCTGCTGTTGGTATTGTTAACCCGAAATGGGGTCTTTAACTGGGGATGGAGGCTGAGACAGCCATCCACCAACAACTGTGGTTTCCCTCTTCCAGGGTGTAGTGCTGCCTTAAGATGTAGCTGCCACCAGGAATTACATCTTCCCATCCTTCCATCTGCTTGTATTCTACTACCTAGCAGCTGAGCCCAGCCATCGGACTGCGTTCTAGTCAAAGACATGGGAATGGACGAGATGGAGGACACTACATCCAAGCGTGACCTATGCAAACCTGCAATCTGGTGGACCTCCACAGCTCTGCCTCTACCTGATGGCTGGATCCAGGAGACGTCAAGGTCTTAAGCAATAGCAGAGGTTCATGACAAAAGTGACCTAGGTCTCCAAATCATCTTATGGAGAAAAGCATTTTAAAGACAAGGCAACCATACATGGTCTGTTGCTGGAATGAGATATAAAATTTTACTGTGTAAAGCTACGGAACTTTGGGCGTTTGTTCGTTACAGCGCCTAGCATTAACCTCAAAAGTACAAGGAACACTTTATAGTTGAAGGGAGTTTCTCAAATACATAAAGATCAAAGCAAAACCTAGGGCCCATGAAAAAAACTTGTAAGAGTGGGAAAAACATTTACAGATCTAATAATAAAGTTAATCATCTAACAACTTGCCAACTTGCTAATCAGACTCAAATAGATTAACTGTTCCAGGTCTCTGAGGCAGAAAAGAACCTAGTAAAGGTTAGCCTTGAAAACAAAATGAGTACTTTTATCTTAAAAGGGATGACAAAATGAACTACTAATACACACAACAACTTTGATGGATCTCCAGGGCATCACACTGAGGGGGAAAAAAGGTCAACCTCAAAAGGTTATAGACTGTCTGATTCCTTTTATATAACATTCTTGAGATGACAAAATTACAGATGGAGAATGGATACGTAGTTGCCACAGGTTAGGGGTGGGGGAAGAGTGTCACTATTAAGGAGGAACTCAAGGGAATTTCCTTGTGGTTTTGGAACAGTTCTGCTTCCTGACTGTGGGGATGGATGGTCACTTGAATCTACACATGTGATAAAATTTCACAGAACTATACTCGAAAAAGAATGAGGAAAAGGAGGAAGGAGAGGAAAAAGTAGAGAAGGAGAAGAAGAAGGTAAGGGGAAGGAGCAGGAGGGAGAAGAGGAGGAGAAAAGAATGCACGTCAACACTGGTGAAGTCTGAATAAGGTCTTTCCATGAACTAAAAATTTCCTGGTTTTGACAATGTACTAAGGTAACGTACTAAGATATTATCTTTGGGGGAAGCTGGACAAAGGATACAGGGAACTCTCTATACTATTTTTGCAACTTCCTATGCATCTTAAACTACTTCAAAATCAAAAGTTAAAAAAAAACTTTTAAGTGATAGCCTAAGTTCTGGACTATGAAGTTCTGAGTCAGGAAATAGGCATCATGATTGGGCAACATGAGTGTGATACCTGCAGAGAGTTTAGGAGCTAGTTAGAGGACTCTCACCTTTACCTGGATGATCATCTATTTATTCTTTGTCTCCCTACTAGAATATAAATGTCAGAGACCATGTCTGTTTTGTTCCCCACTCAATGCCTAACCTACCATCTGGTACAAAGAACACTCTCAGTAAATCTCTGTTGTGTGAATGACTGAATGAAGCAACAGGCGAGAAAGGAATCATTACCCATGTTTTGCAAAGAAACAGTGGTGTGCAGAGGCTCCAGTGCCCCACCCTCTTGCACACAGCTGGAGAGTGGCAGAATGGGTGCAAAACCCTCAGGGCTCTGGAGGGTCTGATGGCCTTTCCATAGCACCATATGTCTCTCAACAGCTCAGATTTCTGATAGCTGCTTTATCTTAAGAAATAAGAGTTAAGGGCAGGGAGATAAAGAGTAGGGGCACGAGAGAAAAAGTGAGAGAATAAGAACAAGGGCAAGAGAAGTGACAGTGAAGGAGGGAGAAACAGAGAGGGGGAGAGAGGTCAAGGGAAAGAGAACAAGAGCAAGGGAGGGACAGAGGGGGAAAAGGGAGAAAGAGAGGATGGGAGAGGGGATGGGAGAGGGGATGGGAGAGGGGGAGGGGAGAGAGGTGAGGGGCATGGGAGAGAAGGGAAGGAAAGAGAAAATCTGCCTCGACACAGAGAGTGACACTGAACAAACAGATTCCAAATTTCAACATGGCCATACTCCATAGACCCAGGCCTTTGCTGTGAAATGGTACTGCAGTGTGAACAAGCTATCATTAAGTAATAAATACTTCATGCAAACAAAACCAAAAAAATGGTCAGCAATGAGATGTAAATTAGGAATAACCAAGGGAAACTGTGCTCCACACTTGCCATGCTCCAATTATCCGACTGTGATCAGAGGTTCTTTTTATCTCTTGAGAAGGTGCTGCAGTTTGCAGTACAACATGATAGAACGTAAACTGAGACTGAGAAAACCTGGGTTGTATTATTACAGAAACAGCAAAGCTTGTGTAGCCAACAGACCCAACTTGGAACTCAGGCTCTGCCACTTTTCATCTATGTGGCCATGGCCAAGTTATTTAATCTCTTTGAACCCCAGCATCCTATGTGCAATTCAAGGGCAAAAACACATACTTTGTGAGGTTACTGTGAAGATGCAATGAAATCATCAATCCAAATTTCACCAGCACAGCACCCACCATGCATTCAGCACTTAGCAAGGGCTTCCACGTTCTCCCCAGAAGCTAGACACAAAAGCAGTACACACTCTGTGATTCTATTCCTGTGATGTTCTAGAAGAGACATAACGTATCAGAGAGAAATCAGATTAACTGTTTCCTGGAAGAAGGGGGACTGAGTGCAAAGGGGCATAAGGGAACTTTCTGGGGTGATGGAAATGTTCTCTATCTTGATAAGATACAGGTTTTACGGGACGGTATGCATTTGTCAAAACTTACTGAATCATACGCTTAACATCCACGCACTTTGCAGTATATAAATTACATGTCAAAACATTTTTAATTATAAAATAATATTTACATATCTAGACAGCTAGCAGTTAAACAGCTAGAGAGAAAGGGGGGAAGTGTGGGGACAGAGAGAGAGAAACCAGTGAAAGTACCTTACACAGCACGTAGCTCACGCTAAGGGCTCAATGTGTGTGTGTGGAATTATGGAATCAACATGAACATTCCCGCTCTTTCTCCTCCAGAGACCACCCATGCTACGGTGGCATGCATGGCACAGCCAGTTCTGAAACTGCTTCCTTCTCTCTTCCTGAGTCCTGGTCCCTGACACTCCCACCCAAGGGGCCAGGCAGATGAAATATGCCCATCTCCTCTTCGTGACAGAGCCCAGAGGTCCTGACCGTCGAACCTACTCTGCCTCCATCTAAGCATCTCTAAGTCCTTCACGGTACTAGTCACACTCAATGCTTCCTTGGACCATGAGCCCAGACGGTCTGCCAGATGTCATCTGTTGAGGGTGTGTCCTGGATGCACCACTCAACTCATGGGCCTTGGGAAGTGGTGTCCGCCATCTTGAGCTCATGCCTTCGGTTTGGAACACAATAACTGCTAATATCTACTGAGCATTTACTACATGCCCAGCACTGTTCTAGCTGCTACATATTTTCATTCCTTTAGTCCGCACAATAAATCCATAAAGAAGCCTAACCATAGCACTGTTTTACAGATGAGCTAGCAGAACTTCAAGGTACCCCTGCACCCCAGTCTTTTCAGATCCCACAAAATCCCGTCTGCAAATCCGATCTCCACATCTTTGTCCCACCCTTCACTGTAAAGGAGCTGCCACAACTCGGGAAGAACAACTCTTGTCCAATATATACAGAACAGGAGCTCAATTTAAAGCTTGACAGTGGAGCCTTGGTTGAACAAACAACTGATACACAGAACGACACGGGTGATGCTTAAAAACAACTTGCAAAACAAAAGGAGATGAACATAAAAGAGTAGATACTGTAGGATTCCATTTCTATGAACTTCTAGAAATACAAACATAATCTACGGTCACAAAAATCAGGTCATCAGTTGCCTGGAGCTGGGAGTGGGAGGAAAGACTATAAAGGGGCATGAGGGAAATTTCTAGGTGATGAAAATGTCCTACACCGGCAGTGTAGGACACTGACGCTGGCAGTGGTTACACGGGTGTACACACTTGTCAAAATTCAATCTGTACACTTTGCAAGTGTGCATGTACTGTATGTGACTAAAGCTGATACTTTTATGCAAAAGCAAAGAAAAGTCTCTGGAGCCAACAGCCCTTGCTTTCAATCCCCCTTTGTCTCTTCCTGGCTGGTGACCTCGGACAAGTCACTTAACACATCTGAACCTTGATTTCAGGCTGCTGTCAGGGTTGGAGATAATACAGGCCAAACACCTGGGAAAAGAGTAGGCCTTCAATAAACTGTAGTTTCTATTATTACCGTTAATTAATAATAATGAGAAGTAATAATCTGAGTAACAGCTTCAATTCTCTACTGCACTTTGCTGGGTGGATCTAACTGCTAAATGTTCCTTGCTATTAGCGCTCACTAAAAACCAACACACACTCTTTTGTGGCCTGCAATCATTTTAATGTTATGCCAGGAGAGAGAACCAAGAATGAATACCAAATGTGTGCAGATGAAAGAATTCATGTTTATATATGAATGTGGGCCATGGAATCTTAGATTAATTCAAACCTGAACATTGCTGACAGTTACCATTTTCTTTCCAAGGAATCAGATTTTCATTCTAAGTCACTCCATGGGGAGTTTTCTACTATACTGTTATCCAGGGTGTAATTTCTCTAATAAGGTCATTAGGGGAAAAAAAAAAAAAAGAATTCTGGACTCTACAGTCCTTTTGTATTAGCTTCTTCCTGAGAGTGTCTTTCTTTAGGGACGAGACAGAGGTCAGTATGGCAAATTTCAAATGTACAGCAATCTGGTTTCGGTGGGTTTTAAAGCTAGAAGCTGTGAGCACATC
Organism: Neophocaena asiaeorientalis asiaeorientalis; assembly: GCF_003031525.2. NCBI lineage: Eukaryota > Metazoa > Chordata > Mammalia > Artiodactyla > Phocoenidae > Neophocaena > Neophocaena asiaeorientalis. The sequence goes on along the minus strand of NW_020173393.1, from coordinate 3,753,675 downwards.
ACCTTGCTTTTTGGTCACCTCCTTCCACATTCAGGAAATCGCTTTGCAGGAAACTGTCAGTGCTATTTAGGTTTACAAATAATTTCCCTGGAGTTGGAGCAAAGGTGAATTAGAAAGTTTACAGAGCCTCAGTAGAATGGAGACTCTCAGTGTGAGGCTGCAGAAGACTGAGCAATAATAGTGATTCTATGTGAAATAAAAGAGACCACAGTGATGCGCTCAGAGTTGCAAAGGTGTTAGTCCACCCATCTTCCAGTAAAGGCCTCCAACCACCCTTCATCTGAGGAACATCCCTGCCCCACCTCTAGCCAGCCGAAGAGCCAACTTCTGTTGATAAACACTGTGCCAGTCTTAGGACAGATCAGCTCAATGTCATGACCTGTCTCCCTTTTGGTAGAAATCCCTCAGTGCCATCATGCCATAAGGAAAACTGGGGGATCGAGGGCCTTCTAAAGACCTATGGAAGGCTCCAGAGAAAGAAGGAAGCAATTATTACCTAGACAGGGGCCACTGAAACATGGCTCTTCAACCCAAGAGCAAACTATGCAAGACACCAGGTGTTATGCTCCACCACTGCCCGAGTCAGGTCCTAACTGTCCAGAGGTCTCGGGGAATAAAGATTCACGGGCTCAAAGTCCCACTCGGACTCTTCAGAAAATAAACTTGTTGACACATGACAGTTTTGTTTTATGATTTGGCTTCGCTTGTACTTACCTGTGAACCGCAGCTTTTCAAGAGGCCCAGACAACTCTTAAAAATGACTTCCCTGCTATGGCAGAGACTGCTACGTGTTCATCCTACCCCATTTCCTCCTCTTCCCGGGCACACAGTGAGACCGCATTTCCCAGGATCCCTTGCAGTCAGGCACTTAGGTGCAGCCATGTAACTGAATGCTGCCCAATGAACTGTAGATAGATATAACAATAGCAATTCTTAGGTCTGGTCCATAAAAACCTCCCACACCATCCTACACCGTCTCTCTTCCCATCCACCGATTGAATGGAAAGGATCCCATGGGCCTAGAAGATGGAAGAGCCCCAAGATGAAAAAATCCTTAGTCCTGAATGACTGTGACGAACACAGCTCCTCTGTTGATCCACACAGGATGGGGTGAAAAAAGCAAATTTTTATTGTCTCAAGGCAACGACATGTTGAGGTTGATTGGTCCAAGAGTTATCCTGTCCTGACTAAACACACCTCCCTCCTATATAGTTATCCCCTCAAAACCTCCATTAAATGATTTCAAATCGAAAAACAACAACAAAAGGATGCTGACATCTAGCTTATGCAGGACAAACGGTACTTGATCAAACCCCACCCTAGCCGGCCTGCGAGCTGCAGCTTCAGGCTCTGAATGGTCTACGGCGTCCTCATGCCAGACTCCCCACAGACATCAAGTTGAAGTAAGTCTTCTAGAAGTCAAGAGCTCACAGGAGGTGGCTGGTGTGGAGCAGGAAGCCCACACGGCTCAAGCTGCCCCTGGTAACACTTCAGTAACCCACCACTTACTCATCATAAGGTTCTCAGTACAGCTTTTTCCACTGTCTCCCATGAAAAGGTTAATGGGATGTGTCAGGAGCCAGTAGGCAGGAAAATCTCAGCACTCAGCCGAGAAAATAGAAGAGTTTATTCCTAGAGTCAGTCATGGCTCTGGAAGCCGGCATACAGCACCCTGGCTCCCTCCTGTCTTCACATTTGCTTCTTCCTCTCATGCTGACATGGCTTGTCTTCATTGTTGAAGATGATCCTTCCACCTGGGGCCAAGACTTCCTCCAAGCCATCTCCTGAACAGCCATGCTCTAGACTGGGGGCCTCTCCAAAGGGAGAAAGCACCTCCTTCCCTTCTGCATCCCCAGCACTGGTGCACTAGTCAGCATGGGCAAGCTGCTATATCCAATAATCTCAGCATTTTGGTAGCTTATAACAAGAACCTCTTCTTTGCACTCATACAACAGTATAACAAAGATTCACGGACCCAGGCTCCTACAGTTGCACCAAGTCCTATGGCCTCAGTCTTCCACAGACAAGGGAAGAGAACAAAAGCCATATGTGGTAGGGATTTATGGGCCAGGCCTGAAAGTGGTAAACATACATCATGGTCACCCGCATTCCACTGGCCAGAATTCCATACAGGCCCGCATCTAACGACAAGAGGGACGAGGAAAGGACTAGACCACATCTAACAACTGTGGCTCAAAAGGAAAAAGGAAATGGATTCTGGTGATCACATAGCTGTATACAACCCGGTGGGGGAAGAGAATGTCTCCCAGAAGGCAGTTAGCCAGCTTTCAAGAACTTAATCCAAAGACCTGCTGAGAGAAAAATGGTACTTCCCAGAGCTATGCACAAAAAGAGATGTTACCTCTGCAAAATAAACCAGGAGGATGTCCACCAGCCCGAGCCCGATGTGAGGTGGGAACTCACACACGTTGGGAGCAAAGGTATCTGAGTGGAGGGGCTACGTGTGTACAAAGTGGGCCAAGAAGGTCCGAAGATGGAAAACAACTTGTGTTGACTCAGATATTCCAGCTGGTTGGGACCAGCAGACTCATGGTTTCACAGACATCAAAGGGCTCAGAGTAGGGGACCTCTCGCCTACAGAGGTGTTCAGAGAGGTAAAGCATTTCCAGTCTAGCGAGCAGGAAAAAAAAGTCCACCCTGTCGGTTGTCTATATATCCCTTTATCTGCCAAAGTGGGGGCCTTAAAAAAAAAATACGACTAGCCAGAAGATTCTCTCAGACAAAAGATCTCTGGAAACCATGTTTCCCATCCTGACATTTTGTTCTTCCAAAGCCTCTCCTTCCAAAATTACATCAACTGTACACGCAGCAGGTGCCTGTGTCACCCAGATGGCTTTCTGCTCATGCAAGAAGGACTCAGCTCAGTTTCCATCTATAAACGCTCTTTATTTGTCCCCGGAGGCCTTCCTGTCACCTACAGGAGCACTCCTCTGCAAGCTTGGGGAATTACAACTCTTTTCAAGGAGATGTTCCAGACAATGAACTCTTTTCCTTCCACCTTTTAAAGTGAGATTAACCCAAGAACACTGCAGAGGCTCTGTGAAGGGCTTCCAATAAGAAGCGTTTCCACTGCACAGGGAGATCAGCTCGGTGCTTTGTGACCACCTAGAGGGGTGGGATAGGGAGGGTGGGAGGGAGACACGAGGGAGGAGATATGGGGATATATATGTATGTATAGCCCATTCACTTTGTTATACAGCAGAAACTAACACATCATTGTAAAGCAATTATACTCGAATAAAGTTGTTAAAAAAAAAAAAAAAAGCAGCAGCAGCTTTTCTCTTATTCCCACTGGTGTGGGAATATCTCCATACCATTTTACCCATCTGAGATAGCTTGGAAGCCCATGCTCTGCCTGAAGAAGGATAGCAGACAAGCACAATTCCTAAGGATTGATCAACCTGGCACTGAAGCCCTCGGGGGCTGAAAGCAGAGTTTCCTCCTGGGGCTGTTTCTGGCCCCTTCATACTTTAACCAATCACACTTCCCTCTTGTCCACCCACACTGCCCCGCTTTCCACCCTCCACTCCTGTGGTCATTTCTACCCCGTCCCATCTGAACCGTGGGACTTGGCAGGGAGTGGTGGAAAGTTGCGGAGGGTACAGAATTCAATCAGACTTTGAATTCTAGTGTGAGGGGCTTCATTGTGTTCTACTCAAGAGGTCAGAAGACTACAACGTGTGGGCGAAATCTAGCCCATCATCTCTTTTGATAAATGAAGTTTTACTGGAATACAGCCAAGCCCATTTGTTTACATATTTTCCACAGCTACTTTTGCGCTACAATGGCAGAGCTGAGTAGTTGAGACAGAGACCTCCTATGGCCCCCAAAACCTAAAATATTTACTATCTGGCCATTCACAAAAATATCTGTTAAGCCCTAACACTGAGTTCTACGGCAATAGTCAGTGTCTACTCAGACAAATACATATACATGCATGTTCACAGAAGTACCATCCACGATAGCCAAAGGTGGAAATAGCCCAGATGTCCATCAAAGGATGAATGGATAAACAAACTGTGGTACATACATACAGAAGAATATTATTCAGCCATAAGAAAGGAATAAAGTACTGATACATGCTGTAATGTGAACGAACTTCAAAAACATCATGCTAAGTGAAAGAAGCCAGATGGAAAAGGTCATATATTTTATGATTCCATTTATATGAAATATCCAGAATGGGTAAATCCAGAGACAGAACACAGGTTGCCAGGGGCTGGAAAAGGCGAAATGATTGGAAAAACTGCTTAACGGGTACAAGATTTCCTTTCAGGGTGATGGAAAGGTTTTGGAACTATACAGAGTAGTGGTTAATAACACTGTGAACATATTAAATGCCACTCAATGGCTGATTTTAAGATGGTTATTTGGGGTTGTGGGAATTTCACCTCAATAAATGTTTTAAATTCAAAAAAACATTTTTTTTTTTCTTGAAGGAGTCAAGAGATTGTGGAAGAGCGGAGTGACATGATCTGAGATTTGCTTTCAGGCAAGAACTCTAGCAATATTTATAAAAAGGGGAGTCCTCAGTTTACCCTTGAGTTCCTTGGAAGAGGGCACCACCACTAACAATTAGAAATGAAGGAGAAGCAGCAAACTACGAAAGCAGGCTCTCTGTTTGCGACCTGTTGAGTTTGTGTACCTGTGAGACAAGGGGCAGGAGTCATAACAGGAAGTTATCAACGCTGGACTGGGATTTAAGGGCAAGATCAAGGCCAGAGAAAGAGATACGGGGGATCACCCTTAGGCGGTGGTGTTGCCAGGAGAGAAGAGAGGACAAAGGACCAGGGCAAACATTGGAGAATCTAGATATTTACAGGGCAGGGGGATAAAGCACAGCCAGAAATAACATCAAAGAGGTGTGGGCAGAGGGTCAGGAGAAGGCCAGGTGAGAAGAGCCATGGAAAGGGTGCAATTGGTGGCCCCAAATGCAATTAAAGTGAGGGGGAGGAGGGGGTAGAGGTGAAAGGTCACTGGAGTTGCAGCATAGCAGTACTGCTCAAAATCCTGATTCTCGATTTTTCTTCTGAGAAGCTGAGGTTGCTGGGTAAGTTACCCACACATAACGAGGCTATGAATAAGAATAAATGACGAGGATGCAGCTTAGCACCCAAAGGGAAATGAGACTCCAAGGCTGTAAGCTCTGCCCTCCCCTGACCCTCAGCTCCATGTTTCGAGGAACAGCACAGGCAGCCTCCAACACACGCTTGGTCCCAACTAGGGCCCCAGCTGCAAGGCTGAATTCACCCCCAAAGCACAGGACCTCTCTAACCCTGGCACACTCAACGTACCCCAGGGCCCCTGGGTGAACAGGTAAATCCAGCTGGTGTACTTCACAGTCATGGCTTGATGTCACCACTACCCTTCTGGCATCAGCAGCTACCGACTAGACGGTGCTATAACTGTTTCTATTTGCAGCAACAAATCATCTACAATATTACATTAACTTCAAAATGATGACATTTAGCATACAATAGCAAACGGATGCCTTAGAAACAAAATGAATTTTACTTGCCATTATTATCGTAAGTGGGGGCCCAAAGAGGCTCTAATAAATAACTACATTCTATTTATTCACCCCTGATCTCTCCTTTATAACATTAACTAAAGAGGTAAGCCCTGTGAGGAGGAAGAATTATTTCTGGTCTGACAAGGAAGGGACTTTGTTGGTGGAGGGAGGCACTTAAGTAGAAGTAGTGGGATGTCTTTTAGCAAAGGCCAAGTTTGGAATGAGAATTGGGCTGGCTTTTTAAAATAAGAGCTATTCAGGTGTGAAATGGGCTCCCCCAGAAATGAGGTGGGAGTCCCTCAGCTTCTCTGGGGCTATAAAAAGGGGTTAGTCATGTATGACAACTTGCATAATGGTTCCTCCAGTTTGGAAGATTTGGGACAGCCTTCCTGTGATTTATACAGTATCAGTTAGAAAAGCATCTTATTTTGCCAGGGAAAATGTTCTGGGGAACCAAGCTCATCGTGGGCTCTTAAGGTGAATACTTCACGCTAACTTCAGGTAGCTATTTGGAAGAAATTCACCAAATATGTGAATATGTCTTCTTAGGAAAAATGTTTAGAAAAACCTTTAGCCCAGAAGTGACCAACGGCAGCCTATATGCCAAATCATACCTGGGCTACAGATGTGTTTCAGTAGCCCTGTCTAGTTTTTTAGTGTTTTTGGTTTCTTTTTTTTAAATATCTGAATATGTTCCCCACCCTTCAAACTTGAGAGATATAGAGGATGCTGCCGGTGCTGGGGTACCATCCAGATCCTCTTCACCGGGAGGTGACCATGCCCTAGATATGAATGGCACACAGCTGCCACCTTCTCCAAACTGACCTCCACTAAACTAGGGCCACCCAAAGCCACCACAGAGCAGCGGCCCATGACTGACAAACATGAGGATGTAGGGGGACAAAAGGCCTGCCCACATCACCTCAAGGTGGGACCAAGTTTGCCACAGTTTGTGTTCCAGAGGCCCTAGGAGGGTCAGGCTGAAGCTGGACACCAGCCAAGGGCACATCCTTGCTTTGCTCCTACCCCCTGCCAGTCCTGTTTCCTTCACCTCCCTTCTCTTTAGAGCGGTGGTTCTCAAAGTACAGCCCCCAGACCAACAACGTCAGCATCTCCTGGGAACTTGTGAGACAGGCACATCTCAAGTCCCATTGGAGACTTTCCGATTCAGAAACTCTGGGGGTTGAGACCAGCAATTTGGGTTTAAACAAGTCATTCCCACCTAGAGATTGTCATACTGAGTGAAGTCAGACAGAGAAAGACGAACATAATATGATATCACTTGTATGTGGAATCTAAAAAAATGGTATAAATGAACTTATTTACAAAACAGAGTCACAGATGTAGAAAACAAACATGGTTACCAAGTGGGGAGAGGGGAGGGATAAATTGAGGGATTGGGATTGACATATACACACTACTATATATAAAACAGATAACTAATAAGAACCTACTGTATAGCACAGAGAACTCTTCTCAGTACTCTGCAATGGCCTATATGGGAAAAGAATCTAAAAAAGAGTGGATATTTGTATATGTATAACTGATTCACTTTGCTGTAGAGCAGAAACTAACACAACATGTAAATCAACTATATACTCCAATAAAAATTAATTTAAAAATTAAACAAGCCATCCCCATGATTCTTATGTAAGCTAAGGTTTGAAAAGCACAGCCTCGGAGTGTGTCCTCAACTAAGTTACCTTCACATGGGCCCCCATCTTGGGTCTGCTTCTAGGGAACCCAACCCCAAACAGGAAAGTTCACATTAAAAAAAATCTGTTCTTAGCTAGTGGGAAGCAGCTGCATAGCACAAGGAGATCAGCTCGGTGCTTTGTGACCACCTGGGGGGATGGGATAGGGAGGGTGGGAGGGAGGGAGACGCAAGAGGGAAGAGATGTGGGAACATATGTATAACTGATTCACTTTGTTATAAAGCAGAAACTAACACACCACTGTAAAGCAATTATACCCCAATAAAGATGTTAAAAAAATAAAATCTGTTCTGGGGCTTCCCTGGTGGCACAGTGGCTGAGAATCTGCCTGCCAATGCAGGGGACACGGGTTCGAGCCCTGGTCTGGGAAGATCCCACATTCCGCGGAGCGACTGGGCCCGTGAGCCACAACTACTGAGCCTGCGCGTCTGGAGCCTGTGCTCCGCAACAAGAGAGGCCGCGATAGTGAGAGGCCCGCGCACCGCAATGAAGGGCCACAACTAGAGAAAGCCCTCACACAGAAACAAAGACCCAACACAGCCAAAAATAAATTAATTAATTTTTTTAAAAAGTCTGTTCTTTCCAGCTCCTGTTGAAAATTGCTCCTTTCCCACAGGGAAACCATCAGCTGACCTGGAAGAGTTGCTGCCCCATTGAAACAGTCACCACGGATCTCCATCGGTTTATCCCCAGCCTATCTCATGCCTACTGGTCTGGTCTGTGTGGACCAGTCTGGACATCTGATCTAGTTCTCTAGACTATAAGCTCCTTGAGACCAGGACTTGCCTTTCTCATCTCTGTATCCTCATAGCCTGGCACATAACTCACACTCACTTATTTCTATTGAGTTCAAGTGAACCGAACCAATGCTGTCTGTTGAAACTGGCCAACATTTCTGAGACTCCGAGGCAACATTCATGCAATTAAGAACCCAAGAAACAATCCTACGACAAATTAATATAATGACCTTATAGACATTATCGTTATGCATTGGCTATGGTTGTGTAAGGATGCAATATGCAGGAGAAGTTTGTTACTGATTCACCTGGTAGTCATCCTAAGCCCCGAAGCATGCAGATTAATAACCCTTGTAATTTCATCCCAGTCCATGTAATTGCAGGTGCCATCTTTACTCGTTTAACATCTAATTCCTCAAAGCAGGTTTGCAGGCCCCTAACACATGGTTCAAATATTCACATTGTCTTCTCTTAGCCCAGAGAGACATTTTTTATTAAAGAATCAAGCTTAATATGAAATAAAACAAACACAAAATAAAATTTGGCCGCAAAAACCTGAGCTCTGGAAGGAAATGCATTTGTTTCTGATTTTAAACTACATTCCATTCCTAATTTTTCTTCCTTTCTCCAAAGCTTCTATCTTTAGGAAATATGGAGCCCAAGTTCTATAATTTGCACTTCATTTGAACACTAATGAAAAAAGATGCTCTTTCCCTTCAAACTATTTCCTCAGTCAATTAAACAAATCCTCTAAGTGGAGTGTGTGAAGTGATTTGTGTCCAAGAACTTAATTAGTACTTAATTCTGGAATTTGTGTCTTCTTAAGCCCACATCCTTTTAAGTTTCCACCAAGCTCAGAAAAATGGTCCAGGTGTGGTCCCTTCCCTTAAGATCAAGGCAGAAGCAGATGTGAAGAAGTCCAGAGGAATAAAAGACCATCTGTGCGTTCAAAAAGGCATCAGCCTACAGCCTAGATTCCAGGCAGCCTTTTTGCCACCAACTAAGATCCTTTCAAATCCACAAAGAGGAGCAAATACTAGTTGCTTACTTTGCAGAATGATAGTTGTCTTATTGTAAAGGGAAACCATGCTCACCGTAGAAAATGTGTGTGTGGGGGGGGGCAAATACAGATTAATATAATGCAGAAAAGTATAACATCAGCTACTCAGTGATAACTACGCTTAACATAGACTTCCATTTTTTTCATGCTGAATATACAATGGATACCTTACAGTGTACATCGTATTTTGTGTCCATTTCCCTCACGGAGTACGACATTTTCCCGTATTGTTCAAAACTGTATGCATGTGTCTCTTTCTTATTCCAGCAAGAATAAGAACTTGATGAGGTTGACTTCAGTCCTTTCTGGGCTCTTCCTCTAGATCAAGTATTCTCAAATCTCACAGGGGGTGGGGGTGGCAGCGAAAGTATCTTATTCTTTTTATATATGAAGCACAGACGTACATACATACAGTGTATCTGTCGTATTCAATTTGTATGTAGCAGTGGTAATTAGGGGGAAAATGTCTAAAAGGCTCTTTAGGGGGATGATCATGGAAAAAAAGGTTGAGGAACTCTGTAGAAAATGACTAGAATGTGTGACTTAACCAATCCTCTCAAAAACCTGCCAATACACACAAACTACTGCTCGATATTAGACTGTTAACTAACAGCGAAAACGAAACAAAATTTTATAACGTCTGCTAATGACCATATGTTCTTTTTCAGTGTAAAAGATATGTTTCCCTATGATTTGGATCTCCAACAATCTGAGTCATTAAAGCAGGGAAAATGAAAACGGATCTACTTGTTGGCAATCTGGGTAAGGACTTCCCAAGTTCCATATGTCCACCATTTAACTCAACTCAGCAGGAAGGAAAGTAACGCTGAATAAAGCCTCCAGGAATCCTCAGCAGAACTCCACAAAGTTTGCCTGTGCGTTGACTCCAACTTTTACTTAAGTTCTTGCTCCAAGTCATATGTTTATCAGAGACAGAGCCTAGATATGGTCCTAACATCAGTCCTCTTTCCACAGTCCCACAGAACCTTAGTGAAGTCGCTCTTGGAACTTTCTAGAACTTGGTTTCTCCATCTTTAAAATGAGAGGGTTGGACCTGATTTCTAATCGGGGCTTGCAATTCCAGGCTTCCAGATAATCAGGTAGCTAAGCGTTTGGGTTCACAGGTCAAACACCAGGCTGTCAACACCACCAGAAAAGGGAACAGCAGCATTCTTTTTTCTACCCTCCTGCTATATTTTAAAGGTAATATGTCCTCACCATTGAGGTTCCGCCCGCAGAGCCAAAGCTTTCCAGAAAGGTTGTGCTGACTTCAACTCTGAAAGTACCCATCTTGCTCTGCCCCTTCCCAGCTTTTTTTCAGGCTCACTTCCAGCACAGAGCCTCTGGAGAGAGCTCAGCATGGACGCAAGATAAATATCCAGCCCTCAATGAACAGTGTTCTGTTCTTCAGGCCATCGTCCTGCTTTTTCGCACTAAACAGCGGAGATGTATCAGCATCGTAAGACCACTATCTAATTAAAAGAAAGTTTTAAGAACTACGAGCCCTCATGGGATTCCCCAGCGAAGTGTGAGCATCCCTAAGCTGAAAGAACACGTGTATTTTAGAAGGTATCCTTGGCTGGCATCGTTCCAAGTGCATACAGCCCACTCTATCTTTCCTGATGTATCTGGCACCGTGAGGCATGCACTCCTGTCCAGAGAGACACCCAGATGTTGGGAGCTTAACAAGGAGCTGAAAGGCAGCATGCACTTGGAAAGGCCGGATGGCGGGTTGCATTTCTTCTGTTGCAATTCACTTTGCAGCCAGGCTCTGCTGCAGTATACGTGTGTCAGTTTCCATCCCACTGGTTGCTGCATCTCTATGACAGTCAGGATCCCTACGCGGATGTGCCCCAGCAGAAGGGAAATGTGAAATGTGTTGCCCAACTGGAAATCATTCTCATTTCACGTGAACAACTCAATTTAAAGGTGAAAGTACAATTAATCCTCTCTGACTTCGGGCGGGCAACTTGGGTCATTCCCCTGACTAATCTACAGCTACACTGTGGGCTAAATCTGCATGGACCCAGGGAAGACCCAATAGCAAATAAAATCTGAAATGGAAAGCACGTCTTTGAATGTGGAAGACAACTAAATGTGCAGAACCTAAACTGCTAACAGAACAGGTGCGCGCACAGTTAGGGTTTTGCAAGCCTTTGCATAAAGCAGTGATGTGAGCTTTATGCTCACTTGCAAAGCAAGAGATGTACATTCTCAGGTCTCGAAGCACTGAAAGCCCTTTTTCACTCACCCCAACTCCAGAATCCCATGAATTACAGAGTTGAAGAACCTCTGGCCAGAGGCTTACTTTTATCTGGCCCTCAGCAAGTTTTCTAAACATCCACTTCTGTCAATGATCTTAAATCCCCTATTCAAAAATCATTTCCGCTATTTTAACTGGGAAAAATACAACAGAGTTTTTTTTTAACCCAACAGTGGCCAGAGTATAACTAAATTCCTCTTGGGTGGGCAGATAATGCTTTTTTCTTCTGTGCACATCTTTCCCTCCTATTTTTCCAAGAAAAGCCCTACCTTCTCAATTTCCACATGATTCCTGGGGTCCAGGGCTAAGATTCCTGGAATCTAGCACTACGTTCTCTGATTCGCCTGGGATACCATACGACTCCTTAACTATGCACAGCATGAAATTAAAATAAAATGTTACCATGTGATACGCTTAACAGGATTTGATCTCATTATCCTTGATTTTAAATGCAAACCAAATAAAAAAAACACTCTTAGAAAAGAAGACCACTGCTAATGAGGCTGCTTTTTACTTTGATGTGGTCTTCAGTTGACCTTTTACTGTAAATATATGGTCTTAATTGGAGAAGAGAAAAAATGTTTTCAAGAGTCTTCTTGGGTCCCCTAAAAAAGATCCCAAGGGATATACTCCCAACCCCAGAACCCAGGAGCTACCTCCTAGTTGAGACCAAGAGGAGATAAAAATCCGTAGCAGCCCTCACCACTGCCTCCACCCACCCTCCTCCCTTCATTCTGGGATGGTGCTGCTGTCCGCCTGGTACAGATCCACAACACAGGTCCCGGGGACAGCTTGATTCCTCTCTGCCTCACACCTCTCACATCATTTGATCCCCATGACCATACCTCTTAAACATTTCTAATCAGCATCCCCTCCTCTCCTCTACAAGCCATAGCCTTCATTCAAACCCTCTGTACATCTCACCATCTCAACCAACCTCCAAACGGGACATCTGGTCTTCCCTCCCCAGGGTCCTCAGAGTGATGGTTCTAAACCACACATGGGATCACATCAACCCCTGCTGGGGAAACATAAGCTGGATCCCCACGGCCAACGGATAAGGTTCAGAAGGCCAAGCATGACTATGAGGGCCAACGTGATCTGGTCCAGATCACCTTCTGGTTCCAACTCCACTCCATTAATGGAAAGGTTCAGTGGGACTTGATGAATACAGAGATTGAGGCATTGAAGAAAAGGAGTGAAAGATAATAACAGCAATCACATCCAATCTACAAAATGCTTCCTCTAGGGAGTAGTGCCAAAGGCTTTATGTGTATTATCTCACTTAATCTTCTCCATAACAAGAAGGCAGGTATTATTAGTTATGCTATTTGTCAATCAGGAAACAGGCTACACAGCTCATTAAGTAGCAGAGGCAGAGGTGACAGAGCCCACATTCTTCCCCACTGTGCCACACTGTCTGCCATATGATATCAACACTGATGGTATGGGGGACCTGGACCTGGTGGCGTGGATCAAAATTTTATTTTCTTGCAAATACCCAGGCACTACTCATGATACCCACTTCAGCTAAACCTAAAAATGTGTGTGGAGAAACCCCTTGCTGAAGCTGAGAGTTTGGTTTTGAGAAGGTCCAGAAGACATCAGGAAGTCTCCAACTAAAGTGGAGGAGGCCAGGCTGAACCCATGCATGCAATTTAAAATGCATCCATTCCATGTGGAGAAACGGGAACCCTCCTACATTGTTGGTGGGAATGTAAGTTGGTGCAACCACTATGGAAAACAGTATGGAGGTTCTGCAGAAAGCTAAAAATTGAATTACCATGTATCCAGCAATCCCACTCCTGGTCATATACCCAGACAAAACTATAATTCAAAAAGATACATGCACCCCTATGTTCATAGCAGCACTATTCACAATAGCCAAGACATGGAAACAACCTAAATGTCCATCGACAGATGAATGGATAAAGAAGATGTGGTACAAAATAATGCCATTTACAGCTACATGGATGCAACGAGAGATTATCATACTAAGTGAAAGTGAAGTAAGTCAGAAAGAGAAAGACAAATGCCATATGATATCACTTATATGTGGATTCTAAAGTATGGCATAAATGAACCTATCTACAAGAAACAGCCTCACATAGAAATCAGATTTGTGGTTGCCAAGCAGCAAGAAGATAGATGGACTGGGAATTTGGGGTTGGTAGATGCAAACTATTACATTTAGAATGGATAAACGATGTCCTACTGTATAGCACAGGGATATACCTGGAATAATCTCCTGGGATAAACCATAATGGAAAAGAATATTTTAAAAAGAATGTCTATATATGTAAAACTGAGTCACTTTGCTGTACAGCAGAAATTAGCACAACACTGTAAATCAACTATACTTCAACTAAAAAAAAAATGCACCCACTCCAATTCCCTTTACCAATCATCCCCGAGTATATGCAGAGGGAGAAAATATACTGAAGGATTCCACCTCCCAGTAACCCTTTTGATGGGCCCAGGCTCACCAAGTACCATTCCTATCCCTTGTTGGCTTTCAGTGTTGAGAAGCCTATGAAAGTGAGCATACACAAGGCAGGAGACCTCAGGGCCTTTGCCCATGCTGTTCTCTCTTCCTGAACTGCTCCTCCCCATTCACAACCCCCACCCTTTGGCCTAATTAATGGCCACTCCATCTTCCTAGCTTAGCTGAAGCACACAATAAATGCTCAATAAATCTTGGTTGAACAAATGAATTAGAATTCCAGTCTTCCTAACAAATTCACATTTGTCATTATGAATTAACAAGTTCCCTATCTGGTTTTAGCACCAGTGTCTTGTGGACTCAGTCAGGGAGGCAGTCTCCCTGAAACTGAGCCCTTGGGAGGCCCTGAGTCAATGAGTCTGGGGGCCTGTGAGAATAAGGAATTGGACCTAGATCTTGGTGACCCACCAGGCCCAGCTTGGGCATGCAGGCAGCCTTTGTCTCTAATAGTCCCGTCTCATCTCTAGCACCCAGAAAACCGTATCCAGTGGTGGTGGACACATTACTTGCAGGTAATGCTACACACACATCAGGTTTGGTGTGATAGCTCCTGTTCCAGGCACATTTACTCTCTGAAATCAAATAACAAATGCAAGGTAGCAGGGAGGGCCGGTGAACAGCAAGGAAAATCTAACTTAAACAGCCCTCTTCCACTTAGGGATGATAAATGCAACATACCACGGTGACATAAACTGCAAGCAGGCTCCCCTTAAAAAATATAACCATCAATCAGTTGTTAAGCCCACAACCAGCTGCAGTATTAATCATATTCTTTTAGCAAGAGAATCCATGTCCAAATACAGTTTGAGTGGCAGTGGAAGGGCAGAGCCAACAATCGGGAAATAAACGATGCTTCCAAATGATCAAAGGAAAGCTGCTCTTCTCACTGGCAGCTTGCTAGCCACCCTGCTGCTAGCTCCAGACACACATAAATACACGTGCCACTCTGCTTCCCCCACATCATATTTCCATCTTTGCAGAGTTCTCTGCGGTTCTGTTCTGGGCCCATTTTTCACTCTGTGCCAGTTTTGTACGCTTTGAACACAGACCTCCCCTAGAAATTAAGTTACTTCTTAAGCACAGCTGCCAACAGCTTCCTTCTCTCCCTCTCCTTCTCCCCCTCCTCTGCCAATAATCTCACACCAAACATGCTAAGTAGCGGTTGTGTTGTACCTCACCTCCTGAACTGTGAACCTCCTAGAAGGCAGGGTTCATACCTTACTCCTCTTCATTTCCCCAATGGCCGGGACCAAATCAACATTCAATGAATGCTTACTTGGTAGGATTTTATTCACTATAAGAGAGAAGTTTCTAATAAAGGAAGCAGACTTGGGAATCAGTGAACTGCTATTCACGAGAAAGTCCAAACAACCAACTCTCAGATGCTACAATCACTTTAGAGACACTAGGACAAATCCCCACATGTTCTGTTCCTTTCCCTTAATTAGCTATTAATGAGAATTTCTCCTTCCCTGTAAATGTTAAGATCTGTTTGGCCAATCGCCTCTGGAAATGCTGTGATGCTACTGCATCTACATTAAGTTTATAGATTAATTTGAAATGAATGACATCTTCACAACACTGTCTTCCTTCACATTCATAAACACAGTGCCTCTCTCCACTTACTTAGGCCTTCTTTCATGCCCTTTAGAGTTTCTCCGGGTAAACTGCATGCACTCTTTGAGTTAGATTAATTCCTAGATACATTATAGTCGTTGTTGCTATTATAAATGACACCTTCCATTATATTTTCTTAATGTATTATTGTGGTACAGAGAAAAACTACTGATGTTTGTATGTTTATATCGTCTGACAAACTTATTGAACTCACTACTACTGATGATTGGTTAATTAGTTTTTCTTCAAGTAAATGATATTGTATGTAAATAATAACAATTTGTCTCTTCCCTTCCAATCCTTCTGACTTTCTTTTTATCTGTTCTAATGCGTTATCCAAAACCTTCTTTCGTATGTGACAACAGTAATCAGTAATCCTTACAGTAAGAGTAAGTAATCCTTACTTCTTTCTAACCTTGAAAGAGAACGCTCCTAAAATGTATCCATTAAACATAATGTTTGCAATAGGATTTTGAAGGAAATCCTTTATCAGGTTAAGGGCATCCCTTCCACAATAGACTGTGTTGTTGTTCCCAATTATTTGGTGCCCTTTCTACCAGACCCATTTTCACAGGGCAAAGTACAGATCCCATCACACTGACATCAGGCTTGGTCATGTGACTTTCTTCAGCCAATGGACTGTGAAAAGTGACATTTGCAGCCATCACTTGGCGCTTCTACTGCTCATTCCGTCTGCTAATGGATCACCACATCCCAGATAGGGCTGCTCCTCCAGGCTGGGATTGAGAATGAAGAATACAGACAGCAGAGACAACCAACTTACAGCCAGCACGTAACATGAACAAGAAATCAACCTTTGTTGTCATAAGACACTGACATTGGCGGTTGTTTGTTACTGCAGTATAACCTAGCAAAAGCTGATTCCGATACCATCTATTCCTATTTTTCTTTAAGCTTCTGTCATAAATAGGTGTCTTCTTAACCTCCTTTGAGATCATCCTATGGTGATTCTCCTTTAATCTCTTAATGTAATGATTTCTACTGACAGGTTTTCTGACGTTAAATCTGTAGCAGACATTAGCTATCCCATCAAAAAAAAGATGACTGCTGCTCCTTCTATAGCGGGGCACTGTCACTGGGAGATGGCTGCCCAGCCTGGAACCACACTTACCAGCATGCAGGGGTGACCAGGGGACTGGTTCTCACCAGTAGAACATGAGTAGAAATGCTATGTATCCCTTCAAGGCCCAAAGCTCTGATAAAGCAGGTGGAGATTCTCCACACTCTCTCGGGACTCGGGGGCCTTAGACAGTGGTTGAACCAAAAGATATAAGAATCCTGGGTCCCTGAGGGTTTCCCTGGTGGCGCAGTGGTTAAGAATCCGCTTGCCAATGCGGGCGACACGTGTTCGAGCCCTGGTCCAGGAAGATCCCACATGCCGCAGAGCAACTAAGCCTGTGTGCCACAACTACCTGAGCCTGCACTCTGGAGCCTGTGAGCCACAACTACTGAAGCCCATGTGCCTAGAGCACGAGCTCCGCAACAAGAGAAGCCACTGCAATGAGAAGCCCGCGCACCACGACAAAGAGTAGCTCCCGCTTGCCGCAACTAGAAAAAACTCACGCGCGGCAACAAAGACCCAACACAGCCAAAAATAAATAAACAAAAAATAAATTTACTTTAAAAAAAAAGAAATGATAAAAAGGTATTTAAACAAAAAAAAGAAGCCTGGGCCCTTGAATCACCACAATCGTCACGTGGGCCACGTTCCAACTGCTGTATGACTTTGTGAGCAAGAAATAAACCTCTGTGTATAGGAAGCTTATTTATTAGAGCAGCTAGTGCTACCCAAATACACCACCCTTGCACTCCAGGGATAAAACTAATGATATATGATTTTTTAATATGATGTTAGATTTAGAATAACATTTTATTACAGATTTTAACTGAAACTGACTTGTCATTTCCCTTCTCTGGTACCTTTTTCATTCAGTTTTAATACTGAGGATATAAATTTGGTATTAAGCACAGAAAGCAACGAGAGCCGCTGTCCCATTTTTATTTTTTACTTTTTTTTTTTTTTTGGCTACATTGGGTCTTCATTGCTGCACGTGGGCTTTCTCCAGTTGCAGCGAGTGGGGGCTAGTGTTTGTTGAGGTGCGCGGGCTCCTCATTGAAGTGGCTTCTCTAGTTGTGGAGCAAGGGCTCTAGGTGTGTGGGCTTCAGTAGTCATGGCACGTGGGCTCAGTAGCTGTGGCTCACAGGCTCTAGAGCGCAGGCTCAGTAGTTGTGGCGCACGGGCTTAGTTGCTCCATGGCATGTGGGATCTTCCCAGACCAGGGATCGAACCCGTGTCCCCTGCATTGGAAGGCGGATTCTTAACCACTGCGCCACCAAGGAAGTCCCTGTCCCATTTTTATAAGTCTCTGGAACAAGTTGTACAAGGCAGGGTCTCTCTATTCATATAAAACCGTGTGGGCCTTAAGATTTGGGGAGGAGGATGAAGTTTTCACCACTATTTCAATTTCTTCAGCAGTGACTGCTCTAGTCAAGTTTTCCATTTGGTAACAGGTCAACTTTGGAATCTCATATTTTTTCCATAAACCTATTCATTTCATATGGCATTTCACAGTTATTTGTGTACAGCTGCTCATCCAATTCACTTATGAAATCTAAGTTGCTTTCATATCTGTGGTTATTTTACATGTACCTTCTCTCCTTATTCCTTGATGAATCTCACCATAGACTTGTCCATCTTTCTAATCTTTTCAAAGAACTAATATTTGGTTTTCTGAATCATTGTTATTTTTTCTATCCCTCTTTTATTGATTTCTACCCTGTCTTATTATTTCGATCCTTCTGGTTTCATTGGGTCAGAGAATATGATCTGAATGATGTCAATTCTGAGAAATCCGAGACTGATGCTCTGGTCTACAATTTGATCCATCTTTGTGAACATACGTGTGCTCAAAAATAATACGCGTTTAGTGTTTTATGGGTGCAAGCTTATTAATCATGCTATATGGATCCTTTATATTCTTAGTTTTGTCTGTCTGATCTGTTTCCAAGAAGAATATATTAAAATCCCTATCTACAATGGTGGCTTTATCTATGTATTACTATAATTCTGCCAGTTTTTTCTTTGTATAGTTGAGGCTGTGTCATTGGTTATATTTGTTCATGACTATTATATCTTCTTGGAATATTGTGGTATTGTGGCATTTTCAGAATAAACAATCACTTTCATCTCTTTTCATGTTGTTCACCTTAAATTCTACTTCATCTGATACTGAAATTGTTAGCATATCATTATTTGGTTATTTTCCTGGCATGCCATTTTTATCCCTTTATTTTCAGCCTGGCTCTATGCTTTCGTTTATGTGACTCTCTTAAGACCACATATTGCTGGATCTTTTCTGTAACCTAATCTAAGGGTCCCTATGTCTTAATCAATGAGATAAACTCATTTAAACTGTAATCACTGACACCATAGGATGGATTTCTTCATCCTGTTTTGTGTTTTCTATCTACCCTTTTTTTCTTTCTAGTTTCCTATCTCTTGATGAATTGATTCAATCATCTTTATTTTTCCTACTGTTAGTTTGAAATCTACAAAACATGTTCTTTAATTATTTTCTTGGTTGTCCCTAACTTTTGAAGACCCATATTTATACTTATTTTTCCTCTTAATATCTAAAGATTACCCATGACCACATCCTCCTCAGAATACTGCTTTCCCTACCTCTGTTCTTTCATACATACATTTCATTCCCTATGTTGGCACTGCCTGGAAATTTAGTTCCAGATTGGTTATGGGACCCCTGTCCCTGTTTTTTCTGGCGTACACAGAACCCTGAGCAGAGGAAGAGCTGGATCATGCTTTATTTATCACACTGATTAGAACCAGAATTCTTCTCTTGGTTTATCATTATTTTTTGGTAGGGCAATTAAGAATAGTGCTCCTGGTTGCGGGGGGGGGGGATAAATTGGGAGATTGGGATTGACATATACACACTACTATAGATAAAATATTGGGATGGCCAAAAAGTTCCTTCGGCTTTTAAGTAAACATAAAAGACATTTTTCATTTTCACCAACAACTTTATTGAACAATGTATTCACCGTTTTGTTCCACTACCTTCTGCCATTTTTCAGGCAACTTCATAATTCCGTCTTCCCAAAACTTTTTACCTTTTTGAGCAGAGAACTGGTCCAGGTGCCTTTTACAGTCTTCCAGGGAATTGAAATTTTTTCCATTAAGACAAGTTTGTAAAGACCATAATAAATGGAAATCCGAAGGTGCAATGTCTAGTGAATGTGGCGGATGAATCAGAACTTCCCAGCCAAGCTGTAACAGTTTTTGCCTGGTCATCAAGGAAACATGTGGGGTATCCTTATGGAAGATTATGCATCTTCTGTTGACTAATTCCAGAATGCTTTTCATCGGGTGCTGCTTTCAGTTGGTATAACTGGAAGCAGTACTTGTTGGAATTAATCGCTTTGTTGTCCTGAAGGAGCTCATAATAGAGGACTCCCTTCCAATCCCACCATATACACAACATCACCTTCTTTGGATGAAGACCAGCCTTTGGTGTGGTTGGTGGTGGTTCATTTCGCTTGCCCCACAATCTCTTCCGTTCCACATTATTGAACAGTATCCACTTTTCCCTGCCCGTCACAATTTGTTTTAGAAACAGAATGTTTTAATTACGTTTAAGTAGAGAATCGCATGCAGAAACATGGTCAAGCAGGTTTTTGGCGCTTAACTTATGTGGAACCCAAACATCAAAGCGATTCATATAATCAAGCTGGTGCAAATCATTTTCAAGGCTTGATATGGACATTTTGAGTATGTAGGTTATCTCCCATGTGGTATAACATTGATTGTTCTCAATGAATGCCTTGATTTGATCGCTATCAACTTCAACTGGCCTACCCAACCGTGGAGCACTGTCCAGTGAGAAATCTCCAGCACGAAACTTTGAAAATCACTTTTGACACATTCAATCAGTCACAGCACCTTCTCCGTATACTGCACAAATCTTTTTGTGTGTTTCAGTTGCATTTTTGCCTTTCTTGAAATAATAAAGCATCATATGCCAAAAATGTTGCTTTTTTTCCTCCATCTTCAATATTAAAATGGCTACACAAAAATTCACCAATTTTGATATTATTTTTTTAAAAGGCACGCTCATATGACAGCTGTCACAATACAATCTAACAAAATTGTTTCGAATGAGTTAAAGACAACTAAGCACTACTAGAGCCATCTTATGGATAAAAAAACAAACCTTCTGGCTAACCTAATAGATAACTGATAAGGACCTACTGTGTAGCACAGGGAACCCTTCTCAATACTCTGTAATGACCTGTATGGGAAAAGAATCTAAAAAAGAGTGGATATATGTATATGTATAACTGATTCACTTTGCCGTACACCTGAAACTAACACAACATTGTAAATCAACTCTACTCCAATAAAAAATTTTTAAAAAGAATAGTGTTCCTACAAATATTCTTATTTTAATAGCCTTATTGAGGTACAATTTACATACCATAAAAGTCACCCATTTTAAGTATATGATTCAATGATTGGTCTACAGAATTGTGCTACCATTACTACACTAGTTTTAAACACTTCCATCCCCCTAAAAAAATCCCTCATGCCTCTCTGCAGTCAAACTCTGTTCCCACCTCCAGCCTCAGGCAACCACTAATCTATTTTCTGTCTCCACTGATTTGCTGTTTTCTGAACAGTTCATATAAATGTAATCATCTGACACATGGTTTTTCTGTCTGGCTGCTTTTGCTGAAAAGAATGTCTTTGAGGTTCATCTATGCTGTTACATGTGTCAGTACTTCATTTCATTGTATTGCTGAGGAGTACTATTATAAGGATGTACCACATTTTGTTTATCTCAGTTTCTGGACATTTTTAAATTTATTTTTTATTGAAGTATAGTTGATTTACAATGTAGGACGTTGTTGTTTATCCATTTTATACATACCAGTTCACATCTGCTACTCCCAAACTCCCACTCCTACCCTCTCCCATCCCCCTCCCCCTTGGCAACTGCCAGTCTATTCTCTATGGCTCTGATTTTGCTTCTGGACATTTTAATTGTTTCCATTTAGGGGGCAGAGCTTTCTGAATAATATTCCTGTGAACATTTTCATATAAGTTTCATTTCTCTTGGGTAGCTACCTAGGAGCGGAATTGCTCGGTCCCATCCTAAATCATGTAACTTTCCTAAGAAACTGCCAGACTGTTTTTCCAAAGTGTCTGTACCATTTTACATACCCACCAGCCAAGCATGAGGGTTTCAGTGTCTCCACATCCTTGCCAACACTTGCTATTACGTATTTTTTATTACACTCATTCTGGTTGGTACACACTATTTTTATCATCAGAAAAATAAGCACTTGGATGAGTATATGAAAACTGTCTCTCTATACTATGATGTTAATGAAGTTAAGGGGGAAAAAAAGAGCAAAATATATTAAAAGGAAGTACACCAAAATTGTGAACATAACTGCCTCTGGATGACAAGATTATGGGTGTTTCTTCTTTCTACCTTCCTGTATCTTTCTTTTCAATAAGGAACAGGTATTTACTTTTATAATGTAAAAAATTAACTTTAGTAAAATAATACATAACTTGAGGTGCTTTATAGCTATTATAACCTTATTTTTCCTACTTAACATTTCCCAACAATGACAGTTAGATGTTGAAGTTTCCCTTCAGCCTCCGACTGACTTGGAGAAAAGCTGTTGATTTTGTTAAGCTCCAGAGAACTACAGAGCTTCCATGGCCCTCTCTCAAGTTAGCTAAGAGGCCTGAATGTCCAGCTGTTGCCACAATCGATCCCACAATGCTTTTTCTGTGCCAGCATCAGAACACTGGGACCTCAGCTACTCAGAAACATCTCTTTCCTTTACAAGCATCCTGTGATCGTCCAGGCTCTCCCCATCCCTCATTTGGTTCTTACACCAAACTCTACCAGATGCATGGTATTAAACAGTTCTATGTTTAGTTAGTGACTGCGAAAGCCGCCTCATTATACATAAAGGTAAATGTTGCTTGGTTAGCACATAAACCAGAAATCTTGCTGAAGCATTCATCCGTCAAGCAGTAACTGAGCATCAACTATGCATACGACACCTTACTGCACCCCCTTGAGTTTACAATCTAATAACAAACCATGTACCTTTCAAAGTACAGGTCACTAAAGGTCCAAAGGGACAAACACACAGAAGGGTCTACAGGATTTTGGAAAAGGAATATATTTTTTCTAACTGAGAAATGAAAGACATTTCTAGGAAGAAGTCACCTGTGAGTCTGGGGTATCAGTTGAATATGGAACCCAGAGGTCCAGGAACTCCATGATGACACAAGACAAGCATTTAGGAGGCGAGACCATGGAAAGGGCTCCATCCCACTTCTCTGCACCCAGTTTCTCTCTCAAATGCTCTTCTCTCCTCTTCATTCACAGTCACCACCAAATTTCTTACCTCCCTCTTACCCATACAAAGGCCAGTTACCCTGCTTTAAACTGATGACTTCAGCAACAATTTAAATGCAGCCAGGCAAGGACTTTCTAATTCAACTTGTCCAAAGTGAGAAAACTCCAGAAAGTACCACCAGAGTTGTGTTTATCCTTCATCACAATATGGCACTTACAAGCTCTCCATCCTTTTAAGAATGTAACATTCGACAAAAGAATCATTTAACTGCACATCACATGCCATCATTTTATGCGAAAAATCCTACTTTGTTGAATAATTTCAGAAATGACTTTAATATCAAGAGCCAAAACAAAACCTTCCACTAGAGGGGAATGTGTTTCTTGGCCCGATGAATAATTTGCACGCACTAATGGGGAGTCATCCAAGCCACCAAGTGTGAATTACTAATTTTCAAAAGACTAAAAAAATAATAAAGTACATTCAACCTTAAAACTATTCTGAACATCATCTTCCTTTGAGGATTCAGAATGCCTTTAAACTGGATTCAGAAACCCTTTAAACTGTGAATAAGGACTATGGCTCAGGCTGTCACATCCATACAAAGTAATTCAACAAAACCCAGCAGGCTTGGAGCTTACGTATCCTATTCGAAGCCAAAAAGAATGGCTCTTCTAAAAGTAAATGTAAGGTAAATGCCGCCAGAATTGGGTATAGCAGATGTGCCTATTAGGGAATGTCACTGGTTTTATTTTAATTGATTCCAGGTTTACTGCAGGTGTCAAAATTCACCCTATATAGGTATATCATTTTATGAATTTTGACAAACTTATACAATCGTGTAAGCACCACAACAACCAAGATATAGAATATGTTCATCATCCCCCCAAAATTCCTTCATGCCACTTTACAGTGAACCCCTTCTCCCTCCCCCTAATCCCTGGCAACCATGAATCTAGTTTCTGTTCCTATAGTTTTGCCTCTTTCCAGAATGTCATATAAGTGGAATCATATAGTATATAGCTTTAGAGTCCGGCTTCTTTCACTTAGTATAATCTTTTAAGAGTTATCTATGCTGTGCAAATTATTATACATAGGATGGATAAACAACAGGTCCTACTGTACAGCACAGGGAACTATATTCAATATCCTGTGATAAACCGTAACGGAAAAGAAATGTGAAAAAGAACACATGCATGTATAACTGAGTCACTGCTGTACAGCAGAAATTAACACAACATTGTAAATCAACTATACGTTTATAAAAAAATTTTTTTAAAGAGTTGTCTATGCTGTTTCGGGCTGGGATGTCCCAATGGATACTAGTGGCCTCATACCGGGTTCTTTGTCACTGTTCACAAGGTATGAAATTCCTTTGCAGGGGGCTTTCTGAGCAACCAGATACCTTTTTCTTCATATGTTAAAGGTGGAACAAATATTCATTTTTTGAGATCTGGGCAATGTTTTCAAAGAGCAAAGCTTTTACTCAAGGACACAAACTTGGCCTATGGAACTCTGTGACCCCAGCCCACCAGGGGCACAAAACCTACTGGTTAATTCACCTGAACTGCAAAATAATCAGTGGTCAACTTGGATAATACTATTTTCTCTCAAAAATAAAACAATCCTGCTGGGTGAATTTCTCAAGAAATGACAGATTATTTTACTTTGTTTTGATTTGAGAGAGAGAGAGAGAGAGAGAGAGAGAGTGTGTGTGTGTGTGTGTGTGTGTGTGTGTGTCTGAAAACATTTCCAAAAGTAGAACGTCCAAAAGTGCTCTGAGCAAAGGCAGTACTTGTGGAATGTGTGATTATCGGGAGCCTCAGGTAACACTTGAAGGGCAACAAGTATCCTGATAAACGAGCAGAAATGGAGAGTCTGGCAGAGCCTGCTCAGACGGTTCCCCAGGTTACCAGAGGGAGGGGCTCCCCTCACCTTCCCCACCCCCCAGCACATCCCATTCCAGAGTCCCCGGTTCCACCATCACATACTTGCTCCTGCACCTGTACATTCTACAAATATTTACGAAGTGCTCCCTGGTGATGACACCGTGCTCATCGCAGGAGGAATTCTGCTGCTACACAGCCAGCCCGAGAGTACAGACTCTCAGTGGAGATGGTGCTGAGTTCAAATTCCTCCTTTTTTGGCCCTTTACCTCCAGCCTTCTGCCCTCTAGAGATACCCCCAGAAAGGTCACCCAGATTGAGTTTGATGACCGAGGTGTTCAAATCAGGCACTCACTCTCCAACCCACTCAGGCATACGCTGCTATGCCCATCCCCTCCCCTGGTTCCAGGCATCCAGCTTGGTACCAGTGGGTTTGGGGGACCTTCCAAACATGTCCCCTCACAGAATTTTCACTGAATAATAATTTGATTCTCCCATTACCTAGGGAGAGAACATCTTACTCGGAAGCAGTCTAGCTTCTAGAACAACCCTATCTCTTATTCATACGCAAGTAGCCATTTAGGAGAAGGGGAGCAACAGCTTGAGAAGATGACACATTCTCTCAATTTTGTTTTTCTCATCTTTAAGATCAAGTTAATAATCAATCCCTCCCTGCTGCAGAATTAAATAATGGATAATAACAATAATATCAAATGCTATTATTTGAAAGCCTATTTAAGGGACAAATACCATGGAACATGCATTACTTTCATTATTTATTTTAATCCATGTGCCCAATCCTAAGAGATAAGAATATTTTTATCCCCAACTAATAAGTGAAGAAAGTAAGGCTCAGAGATGCTGAGTAACTTGCTCACAACTGCCAGCTAGTAAATGGTACAGAGAGGATGTGAACGTTCTCTTTACCATTACATTCAACCTCATTCCATTTCTGGCAATCAGTCCCAAGGAAATAATAATGGTTTAAAAGTTTCATCCGGGGCTTCCCTGGTGGCGCAGTGGTTGAGAGTCTGCCTGCCGATGCAGGGGACACGGGTTCGTGCCCCGGTCTGGGAAGATCCCACATGCCGCGGAGCGGCTGGGCCCGTGAGCCATGGCGGCTGAGCCTGCACGTCCGGAGCCTGTGCTCCACAGCAGGAGAGGCCACAACAGTGAGAGGCCCGCGCAAAAAAAAAACAAAGTTTCATCCATAAAGATGCTTCTCGTGGTTTGAGGAGAAAATCAAAAAAAGAGTTAACATCCAACAACCAGTCATGGCTAACATTTTTAAATCATTTAAATCATTACAATAAATGGTTTATGAAGGCCAGGTGAAGAAATGTGTTCACCTCCCCCTCTCTCCCCAAAGCCCACTGATATTGCAGTAAATAAGTACAAATAGGACAATGTCATAAAAGCACCGTGAACTCTGGGTGAACTTACGAAAGCCAGAAGGCAGACACAACAGTGCTGGTAGCAGAACCAGGGCACACAGAGAGGGGAGAAGGAGCTAGAAAAAGGAAGAAGAAGATGCCTCCCATTATGGAAGCCCCCAGGTGAACTGATACGGATACTAGGAAGGGTAGGAATGAGTGACAACTGTCTGCAGGAAGGTTATACGTGTTGGTCTTGAGCCATCTACTCACCCATCACCATTCACCTCCTTACCCAAGAGCAATGAATGAGTTTTCCCAGGCTGAAAGAGGACATATAAATTCTAAGGATACTTAGCAATCTCCAAAGAGGTACGTAAGCTTCCAGAGTGGGGATTATCATCCCAGAATATGTTCTCCTTCAGCTAAGCATGCGGGGAGTGGAGTGCCACAACCTGGCTGCTTTTGTTCCATAAATGTCTGCTAATCAACTCAGCTGCCCGTGTACTTGGTGGTGGACAAACCCAAACCACTCCAGCTACGTGTATCAATCACCCTAGCCCTGCATTCCTAGAATGAATGGACAACCAGAATCATCATACACTTGGGGAGAAAAACATGACCAGAGAAAGGAGTGAGCTGAGCCAATGGAACTGACTCCAAGGAAAACAGAGATAACTCAGAAACAGACAAGAACTTTCAAAGAATCCTTAATAATATTTTGTAAGACACTGAAAGAGATATTAATACATAACACAAAAAAATAACAGGTGGCTACTTTTTTTAAAAAGCAATCAGGGGCTTCCCTGGTGGCGCCGTGGTTGAGAGTCCTCCGGCCGATGCAGGGGACGCGGGTTCGTGCCCCGGTCCAGGAAGATCCCACATGCCGCGGAGCAGCTAGGCCCGTGAGCCATGGCCGCTGAGCCTGCGCGTCCGGAGCCTGTGCTCTGCAACGGGAGAGGCCACAACAGTGAGAGGCCCTCATACAGCAAAAAAAAAAAAAAAAAAAGCAATCAAAGGACCAAAGGAAATGAGTTTATGGAAGGAAATTAAGAACATGCTAAAAGGAACCCCTCAAAAATTAATAGGAAAATTAGAAGAAAAACTTAAGGAAATCTCTGAGAATAGAGAGCAAAGAGAGAACTATTTGGAAAATGAAAAACAAAGTAAGAGATATGGAAGGCCATTCCATAAAGTAAATATCCATCAACTAGGAAGTTCCTTAGAGAAACAGTAAAGAAAATGGCGGGAAGGAAATAATGACGAAAATGCTAAGGATAAATCTCACAGAACTGAAGAAAGAAATCAGATTGAAAGGGCCCATCAAGTGCCAAGTAGGATAAATGGAAAATATCATAAAGAAAACATCCTAAAATCTTCCAGGGCTTATACATTAGGGGAGACGGGGTGTGGACAAAACAAAACAGATTATCCATAAAGGAAGGAGGATTTTCTGTGTTGTACTAATTAGCGATACTGAATATTAGAGGACAGCTGAACACATTTTAAATGTCACAGAGCAAATAATTCTAAGTTTCTAGAGTCATACACACACACACACATCCCCCACAGTGTAAAGTTTAAAATATTTTTTTTCAATCCTCAATAACCAAAAGTTTTCCATACACTTATCCATTTACAAAAAGTTCATTAGGAATATAGTGAAGCAAAATGAAAAGAAATACAGGGGAAAAAAGATTGGGAATTCCAGAAAGAGCAGAATTCCAGGGGAAAAAGAAACAAAAACTCCAGAAGATGGCAGAACCACAGGCCCCCAAGGAAAGTGGCACATATTAGAGCACATCACAAAGAGTGCGACGGAACACTTGGAAGGTATGAGGGATGCAGTGAAGAAGGCATCTGCTTCGTCCACCAAGAAAAATGAAAGACAGAAAACAAAAAAGCTGTTGCAGTACAGTCAGATTTCAACATAGTCAAAATATAACATGCCATGACTGTAGCAACTGATGGAATGGTAAAGAAAGCAAATTCATCTGACCTTGGTGCTTGGAACTTTTGAGGGACACAGTTCTAACTGCAGAGGCATCCATGCCTCTCTTGCCCAGGTTTTCCCAAAACACAAAGTGTAAGATGGGAGCATGTGAGGAAGTAGTTTATTTTGGGAAGTGATCCCAGGTGACAGGAGTGGAGGGCTGAGAAGAGAAAGTCAATTCAAGCGTATACGACAGAGCTGATCACCACTGAAACAACCCAGACTCCATCCCACTGAGGACCCTCTGAGAATTATCTGCTTAGGGAAAGAAGATGGGAATATGTACCCACTGACTTCCATTGCCACTGATCAAGGGCTGCCCCCAGGGGCCTGGCATTTCCAGATGTGTATATACATCAGAATGGCTGAGCAGGACACTTCCCGGATGCAGCAGCAAAGTCCCAGGACAGAGAATGAGAAATACACAGTGCACTATGTAAAACTGTATTTTCCATGTGCATGTAATATTTTGTAATAATGACTGTGTACATGAGAGACATAAATAGTATGTAGACATCAGCACTGCTCACCAAATATTTTTGGCTCTCAGCCTTCAGAGGTTAAGATGGAAACACACTCTTTGGCTCCTTTATGGTTGAGTGGGACCATGTGATTAGTTCTGGTCAGTGAATTTAACTGAAAGGATATCCCACTTCCATTCAGGACATGTAAATGCTGATGCAAGACACTCCACAGCTTTCTTTCCATCTGCTGTAAGGAACACCAACACTGTAGATAATAGTAACTCCATTTCTATGAGTTGCCTAGTAAAGAGGACCCAGCCCAGAGCCTCCCATCCACCATAATAGACATAAAAGTGAAAGAGAAATAATAAGCTTTTGTTGTTTAAAACCATTGAGATCTGGGGATTACTTGTTACTGCAGCGTAATCTAGCCCTTCCTGACTGATACAATGAGTAAAGCCTTTATAATGTTGTGGGAGTAAACCAGCTTACAAAATTTTACCCCCACACACACACATACACACACACAATGGTTACACTGTGCATAAAAAATAAACCTATACATAAGAAAAGAGGGGACGACAGCACACCAAGCGCTAACAGTGTTTGCACTCAGTTGACAGAATCCCAAGAAAAGTTCTTCCAGTTTCTCTTTCTAAATTTTACATAATGAGCATGTATTATTTATGGAAAACAAACATTAAAAGAAAAACTCAAGTGAGCAAAAGTGCAGAATCTAGGAAGAGAGATTGGCGGGCAGGACATTTTTGCTATGCGCTTATTATGAAGACTAAACTCCTGTACCTTTTCCACTTGATAAAATATGCAAATGTTTTGATATCAGGACAGGGGAGGGAGGGTCCTAAAAGCTGGGAAGTTTATGGCAGCTTTACGATTTGAGTATTCTGAAAGTCTTCCAAACGTCCAGGAAAGTTTTCAGGTACCCTGGGCTGTTTCTATCTAACTACTTCCAAATCTCCCAGTAACGTGTACAGCTTTGGCTGTGATAGGGATTACGTTTTCCCAAAAGAGAATCTTAGAAAATCCAGCTTCCAGAATTCAACGACATGAAGACTTGTGCAGGCACCTATGCATGCTCCCATCGCCCCCCCAACACACACACACACACACACACACACACACACAACCAACACAACACACATGACAGGTCAGTATTTTTAAAATCAATTCTGGAACCAGTCGCCCAATTTCTTTCAAGAGCCTCTAGTCTATTTTCCTAACAGCAGCCAGAAGGATCCTTAGGAAGTTCTCATGGTTCAGGTAACTTCCCTGCTTCAACACTTCGATGACTTCCCACTGCATTTAAGGAATGAAATCGAAACACCTAACCGTGGCCTGCGAGGTCCCTGTCCAGCTCTCCCACTGACCCATTACACACCAGCCATTATGACCTTCCTCTTTGGCCCTTGAACACACCAAGCTATTCTTCCACCTCAGGGCCCCCGTGCTTGCTGTTCCCCCTTCCTGGAATGCTGTTCAGGCTCTTAGCAATCCTCCCTCCTTCTCGTCCTTCAGGATTCAGCCTAAATGCCACTTCTGCAGTGAAGCCCTCCCCAAACACCACCATCCAAAAGGAGTCCCATCCCAGGATTCTCCCATCATGTGTTCCTTTCCTTCAGAGAATTCACTGCACCCCTAGTTCTTTTGCTTATCTTTTTAGGTGTTTATTGCCTAAGGTCTTTGTCTAGTTCGTGGTTGCATCTCCAGCATTTAGAACAGGGTCTGCACACAATAAATGCTTCATACATGTTTGTTGAATGACTTACAGGCAGGTCATCTACCAGCTGTGAACAGGCCAACAGAAGGGTACAGCAAGCACCGAGGGACAGGAGAGCAGGTCATCAGGGCCGACTTCCAGAAGGAGAAGATGCTGGAGGCACGCTCTGAGGGACAGTCAGGACTTGAGGGTGGACAGTGTAACAAGCAAGGGAAATGGGGTGTGCAGAAGCCCCGCAGCCTAGAAGCTCGCAGAGTGAGGAGCAGGGCCAGCTCGTGGGGGCGCAGGGTGCCGAGAGGTCCAGAACTGCTCTCATCCTCTCTGCACCTTGGAAATGACGTCCCACCCTCAACTCGGGAGCTGGGGGAGAGAACGTTCCCGCCAACTGCTTCTGCTTGGGGAGGGATAAAGCCGGTTTCAAACAGGAGCCCGGCCAACACACCTGAGGCTCCGGCTCACGTCCCACTGGCCTGTTATCAAGCAGATTTACACCCCCGTGATACCTTGTACTATCACCCTGTCACCTGTCACTCTGATCTCTCCCACCAGCTCTGAGAGGTAAATCGCTGTTATTATCTTTCAGCTCTACAGCTGAGAACTGCGGAGCGTGGAGGCTAAGTGACTGTCAAAGTTAGCGGCCAGACAGACAGGACTAGAATTCGGCACCTGCAGTCACACGCACAGCCCTGGGCCCACAGCCTTCTCGTTTCTGCGCTCTGAGGCCAGGAGGCTCTGGATGTGTAGGTGTGGCTCCCCCATCCTCACCCCTGAAAACCCTCCAGGTTCCCGGCTGTCACTCTCCGTTCCCTCCCCCTTCCCCCAGCTCTGTCTCTTCCTCTTTTCCTAAACCTTTTTGCCTCTTTAGATTCAAAACTTCCTCCCACCTGACTTCAGGCAGGAGAATAGATCACTGGCCTCCTCTTCTGGATATCAGCAGCAAGGTCTGTAAACTCCTTCCTCAGGTGAGCCAAACCACGGAACAGCGTGTGAGGAAGGGCTGGAATTCCCAGAGACACAGCACGAGTGACAGCCAGGGAGCTGGCCCACCAGGAAGAGCCTCATGGTAACTGAAGCCTTATCCTCTCACGGGGGGCCCTGGTCCCCATCCCTCCTCCTGGGAGCTCCAGACAGAGGGCTTCCTCCACTCCTGGCCTGCTGCCAGCCGGGGAAGGCTCCCCCATCCACAGCTCTGCCTGCCCAGAATGTTAACAGGGGTCCTTCCAGATGCACAGAGAAGGCCAGACAATCCCTCACAGCCCCTGAGGGCTGGAATCCAGGGCATCGACGGGGCAGGCCGGCTCATATCATGGCTCGGCCCGCGTGCGGGCACCAGGTGAGGCTCCTGCCCCCGCGGGACAGGGATGAGGGCAGGAGGCTGCCGGTTGAGGACGCTGGAGGCACCAGGCTCTCCTTCCTGACGGCATAAATCAGCGGGTGTCGGTGCACAGCACGAAGGCCCGAGGTAAGTTTGGAGGAGATTAAATTATAAAGCCAAAGCTTCCAAGCCAGGAGGCCTTGACAACCATAAACCCGCTTGTGGAGGATCTCAGAGAACATCAGGCAAACCAGCCTTCTCCAAGTGACTGATGGACACTGGACTCCGTGGGGATACGGTTCAGCAGCGCAGAGGCCTCAGAGTGCCCTGGTTCCAAGCAAAGCCCGCTAAGGGGGCCAAAGGGCACCTCGGGAAAGGAAGGCTGAGATGAAGAGCACGTGGGCTGTGGGTCGGGAAAAGGCCAGCCCTGATCCCAGCTCCGTGGCTTACAGGCTGTGTGACCTCAGGCAGGTCACCTAAGCTCCCTTTCCTGGCTCAGCAAATGAGGTTAAACCAAAGGGATCTTGGAGAGTCACTGTGAGGGCCTGCCCCACAAGCACTACTCAAAATGGTAGCCATGACAACAAAGTTGATGATGATGTAAGAAAGTAAAATTAATGGCCACAGAATGAACATTAATGAGAGAGAATACAAGACACTCACTCTGCACCAGACACCGTCCTTTCAATCTTCGTGCTAATTCTATGACAAGACGCCATCAGGGTTCCATTTGAATTTGGAGAAGCCGAGGCACAGAGAAGCTGAGTAACCTGCCCAAGGACACACAGCTGGTTATGGGCGGTGCTGGGATTCAAATCCAGGCAGCCAGGCTGCTCCAGGATGGTAAACACTGAACTCCCCTGACTCTCGGAATTTGAGAGTCAGAAGGAATGCAAGGATCATTTTTGCCACGTTCATTTCAAAGAGGGAGACACCTAAGCCCAGAGGGCAAGAGAATAGCTCCAACACACTGCCGGACAGTGACTGGATGGCCAAAGCCACGCCACAGCTCCTGAGAGCAAAAAGCACGGGACTCTTTGTGATGCTAAATGTCTTCTGTGTGGCTTGAACAGCCCCCGAATTTCTCGTATGAAAATTAGTTCACATTAATATTCATGCAAGATGTAGGTGCAAGGCAGTGATGGGCTGTACACAGTGAGCCAGGGGGCTTCTGAAGACAACCCCCAAGCTGGCTTCCAGGCCCCCTCTCCCCACCACCAGCCACATGAGGAAGGTCAAGAGATCAGGGCCCTCCGGGATTCCGGAGCCAGGGGCAGAGACAGCCAGTCCACCCATCCCCCGTGCTGGAAAGAAGCCCCAAAGGGCCTGATGACAAACTGAAATTTGGGACTTTATCACAGACCCATGATGGCCAAAATCAAATCTTTCGTGCGCAGTTAAAGACTCCCTTTGCTTACAGCCATGGAGAGGCAGCATAACAGCTATAAACTCAGACCTTGGACCCAGACTTCCTGGGTTCCAGTCTCAAGTGGCAAACCGTGGCCTCGTTAGTCAACGTCTCTGCCTCAGTTCGCTCATCTGTAAAATGGAGATAACTGCACTGACTTCATAGGGTTATGTTAAAGCTCACATGGATTCATATGAACAGAGCATATAGGATATTCCCCTGCCATGGGTATAATATAAGCATTCGTTGTATAGAAAGCTCTCCATGATCTGTCAGTCCATTCTTCAAAAAGGTGACTTCCTTTTTTTGAGGGCTCCCTTGCCCTATGGGGCAAGCATCTTCAAAGACTGCCTTGAAGTCTCAGCATTTGTCCCTAACCTGATGGAATATGTCCCTCGGAGGATGAAGAGCCGACTTAATACTGCTGAAGCTGACCTCACAGTGTGAAGCAAACCAAATTATATGTTTAAGCAAAAAAATTACTTCCAGGAAAAATGCTAAGCACAGCAACTGTATCCAAAGGCCATGTTTTAAGTATTCACACTCTGGGCCCCCGGGCTGAGCAGCACATTAGATGCTCTGTAACGGCACACCCAGCTTTCAGAAACTTTTAAGTGGTTTTGTATTTTGATTCCCCTCCCCTACCCAGTGGCCTGCTTGTAGTGGGAACTGGCTACATGCATCCTGACAGGTATTTTTCTTGCTACCCACTAATATTCGGCCCTGCAGCATCCCTCACTGAGCTGGACTCTGGCATAAGCAGGATTTATACCAGCTCTTTGAAAGGTCCCCAAATCAGACAGCACAAACCTCTCCTTCCTTCTCACCATGTCTGTCCTGGGTGAAGGCAGCATGACAGCATCTCCCCTCCCCCCCGCCCCACACACACACGGGCACTTCTCCATAATAATAATGATAAGTCTTTACACCACGAGAAGAGAAGTATGATTAAATCTATCCTCTCTACCCCAGGTCCAAAAAAACAACAGTAATGATTTCCTGTATGCATGTGGAATCTTAGAGTTCACAAGATAATTTCAGCCCCACCATCTGCTTTGAATGTCGTGACACCCAGTGTGGTCAGTAGGTCAAAAATGGTGTCCAGTCAGCCGCGGACGAACGAAGTATGATCAGCGAGCATACTTGGATCATACACACAGCAAGTTGCGGGGAGGGATGGACCTCATACGTGAGTCTGCCTACACCAGTCTGATGCTCCCCCTGGCCTGTCTCCTCCCCGCTCTGGGCTTATTTCCTGAAGGCACCAGGAGGGTCGGGTGACAGGACAACTTGTTTCCCCAGCCATCCCCACCCCTTCAGAGACATCCACAGTTTGCCTAAATTCATTTTCCATCCCTACCTCCCAACCTTCCCCTTCACAAATAGCGTTTCCCAACTGCCCTGCTCGAAAAGTCTCATTCTCATTTCTGCAGATCCAATCCTCCCAGGCCCAACTCAAATAGCTCTTCATGGAGAACACTCTCTGACCGCCCTCACCCAGACAGCAGCAGCCACAGGACATGCCGTCCCTCTCCGTATCCCCACAGAACTTGATCCTTCCTCAGTGGGTCATTATTTCTGGTCTTGGGACTTCTCTTCCATTAGCCTGGGGCACCTTAAAGACAAGAACCAAGGTGTGCCCACCTTACAAGCTCCCACAGGCCTGACACGGCGCCTGGTCCATAGCAGGGACTCAGTATCTATGCATTAGTTACATCAATCCTGGAAGACCTATGCGTATCACATAGAGGTTTACCTATGTGAGGACAACCCCCTTAGAAATTCAAGAATACAGACAGACTGCAAAATCGTTGTACTGGGTCAGCATGGAGTTGCCTTCAACACAGGCAATGCCTGAATCTGTCTGTGAATTAAAACAAAAGTCACTAAGGAGGCAAGTTCAAGCATCATCAAAAACATCAGACCTTGAAATACAACCTGAGGGTTCCCCCCAGGCCTTGGGGCTGCATCCACAGTTTTCTTTCCAAAATCATCACAAAATGTCTCTTTCATTCCAGGTCCTGAGTTAGTATCAAGGACAGACAGGGCTCTCATCCCAGGCCCTGACCTGAGGGAGTTCACAGCCCAGGAGGGAAAAAAGACACACAACCAGACAGTGACAAAACAATACAAAAAGCACTCAAATGGGGCACATCTAGGCAACACGAGAGCACAAAACGGGAAGGTTTCCAGGAGGAAGAGGATGGGCTAAAACATGAAAAGGATGGCATTTACCATGCAAGTCTATATACATCTGTCTCTGTGTGTGTGTGTGTGTGTGTGTGTGTGTGTGTGTGTGTGTGCGTGTGTGTGTGCGCGCGCTCGGATGAAGTTAGTAGCATCTGAATTTGTTAAAGGATGCAGTACTAAAATTTCCAGACAAAGCAAAAGATTATCCAAAGAATTTTACCCCTAGTTCAGATAATATTCATGGTTGAAGGAATTTCTGGTGACAGAGAGACAAAACACGTTGGCTAACTTTTCATCAGAATGTTTTGATGCCGCATAAGCACACATACTCATTACCAAGTTTAAAGCTGATTTACATATCATTACCTCTAGAGGATACAAAGGTAAGAAAATCCAAGTTCTCCGAACCTCAGTTTTCTCATCAAT
The DNA here is from genome assembly GCF_003031525.2 of Neophocaena asiaeorientalis asiaeorientalis. Lineage (NCBI taxonomy): Eukaryota > Metazoa > Chordata > Mammalia > Artiodactyla > Phocoenidae > Neophocaena > Neophocaena asiaeorientalis. The sequence continues at coordinate 3,718,029 of NW_020173393.1, read as the reverse complement.
GGTACAAGGATAAAATAGACCTCTCAGGGGCTTCCCTGGTGGCACAGTGGTTGGGAGTCCGCCTGCCGATGCAGGGGACACGAGTTCGTGCCCCCGTCCGGGAAGATCCCACGTGCCGCGGAGCGGCTGGGCCCATGAGCCATGGCCACTGAGCCTGCGCATCCGGAGCCTGTGCTCCACAATGGGAGAGGCCACAACAGTGAGAGGCCCGCGTACCGCAAAA
>NW_020173393.1:3683109-3717770 GCF_003031525.2 Neophocaena asiaeorientalis asiaeorientalis | reverse complement strand
AAAAAAAAAAAAAAAAAAAAAAAATAGACCTCGCAGTATCTGCTATGGGTAGATTCCATGAGATAATATACCCAAAACACTCTGCATTACAAACCACATAGCAGGCTCTTGATTACTTGTAACTTTAATGGTGGGAATTAGCATAGCATTACGGGCGGGCACTGGAGTCTGCAGATGTGGGCTCCGATCTTAGCTCCACCTCTTACTGGCTATGACCTTAGACAAACCTACGTAGCCTTTCTAAGCCTCAGACTCCTAAGCTGTAAAGTGGGGATTCTAATGCAGACCTCATAGTTCTAATGATGAAATGAAGTTATATGGTGACGCATTACTGTTACTTTTGCCAAATAGTTTGTCTATTTCAAAGGTGGGTTAGAAAACTGAGTTCATAATCTACACGTTCAAGGACACCTAGGTGTTGGAAGTAGGGGAAGAGCACAATATGAGAATTCTGGCTTCAGAATTCTGGGCCTGATTATTCAATATAACTGCCTACATAGGGCTGACTCCGGGTAACAGCTGTCCCTGGCAGCCTGGAAGTACCATGGGAGTAGGGGCAATTCTCAGGAGAGAAAAAAGAATCAAAGTTGTAAGCTAGGTGTCTCAGATTATATATCTAATATACTTAAATTTGGGGAAAAAACAGTTTTTCATTGGAGTTCATTGACACACAAACACATAAAACACATGCACACACACATCCCATGTGAGACCTCAGACAATTTTTAAAATGTGTATAACTAGTGCTGGAAAATGAAATATTCAGCTGACCTAATTTTTACATTGGGAATAGGAGACATCCGTATATTTTCCATAAATCCAACAAAATATTTACTTTGTTCCAACATGAAGATGTAATGAGTCAGATAAAGAGAGGCACAGAGGATGACAGGCAGTGTCAGCCAGCCGCCCACCTCCCTTTGGTACTCCCCAGAGGTCACCGCCTGCAGAAACCTCCTGTCTACACCAACGGCAACCCGCATCTGACCACGGGGGCAGAGCAGGCCGGAACTGAGAGCTGATGCAGAAACATCGCAGCTTCCCTGTCCCTTGCTGGGTAATGACGGTGTGTGTGACACAGTCTCTCGGGAAGCCTTCAGTAGCCCTGCCCTCCAGTTGCCCACACCAGGAACGCACTCGTTAAACCACTCTTCGTGGGCTTTCCTCGCTTCTCTGTCTCTTGACCCCTGTCTCTTGACCCCTGTCTCCATTAGGTGCTTCCCGGGATCACCTCTGGAATAAACTACTTGCACCTGGGTCCTTGTCTCCAGGTGTGCTTTGGGGAAAACCAAGCTAAGATAAAGAGAGAAAAATTGGAAAACAACATAGAAGGCGGCATGATGGCAAGGGGAAGAAGGAAACTGAAGGGAAGTTCAAGCTGGAGGGAAAGGGCAGATGAGACTGGGACTGAATGGGAGACAGGAAAGACCAGAGAGGAAATGTCAGCTTCCTCGACCAAGCGGCCCCTATTGACTGCCCCCTCACCCATGCCAGCCTGCCAAACCACCAACCCCACAAATAAGTGCCTCCCCCCACAAAGGCTTGCACATCCCCCCGTCCCCACTGGTGGTAGTCAACACTGGCCTCTTGTCACTGGGACCGGGTCCGGCAGCCAACGCAGAGGACAGGGTCTGGCCCCATGGCTCTCACCATCTAGAGCCCACCCCGCCCTCAACCACCAATCAGGCCCCACCTTCCTCCAAAGTCACTGGGTGGAGACCCTGAGCCAGATAATCGGCCCTGTGAAGTTAAGCACCCCAGGAGTATAGGTACAGCAGGTACCCACTCTCTTGATAAAAATGCCCTGGTTGGGACAGCGAGAAGCAAATTTCAGAAGCCTTACCGAGAGCCTTTTGAGATGAAAGCAAAGGCTACATAAAGCATGGGAAAGAATGATTTCCACTCCTGCCCTGAAATCCCAACCTGGACACTCCATTCTTTAATTTTACAAGGTTTGTACAAATCCTGCACCCTCAATGGGGGGGCAGCGTCACCCCCAAAGGGGTGAAAATTGTTCTTTAGATAGTCTAATACTATCTAAATAGTCTTAGACATTACAAGAATTTGTGGCTCTTCCAAAGCTCAAAATCTTATTCCATTTAATTTCATGGAGAAGGGGGATTGGTTAAAAAAAAAAAAAAAAAAAATCTGAAAAGGCTCCTTAAGAGAGTGACAATGGGGGAAAAACGCTTGCGAAACAGTGATATAATGATGAAAAGCCTATTCTGGATTCATTTTCAACTCCTCTTAGGAAATAACGTCCACCACAGTAAGAATTTAACTCCTATCTCTCATCTAATATCCTGTAGAAAACAAACATCACAGCAACGCACGGAGAGCAGATGCTTTAAACAACGTGTGTGTTCGCCACACATAATGACACTCTGTGACTTTTCTAGCACTTTTCATAAATTCCAGAGGTTAACTTAAACTTCATTGCTCTGCAGTGAGGCAGCAGAAATAAAGAACCATGATCGTCATTTTGAAGTCAATGCTAAGACCTACCGTTTCATGGGCCAGTCCCGGGTCACAGAATAAAGCTCTAAAAATGTCACGATTAGGAGTCTGACCCTTTCCCACCATCATCTCGAACACAACTCCTGGCACAAGCCACAGTAGGGCCTTTGATGAGATTTTGGTGAATTTCCCTAAACTCAGCATGTCCAAACCGAACTCAACTCTTCCTAACCCCCAGGGCCGCCAGCTACATCACTATTCCCTAAGGTCCCAGGCATAAATCTTGGTGCAGGTGTGACCCAGCCAGTCGATGTAACGAAACAGCTAAGAGCCCAGGCTTTGAAATCGGCTACACCCAGATCGAAACAACTTTGCCACTTACCAACCTCAGGCAAGCTACCCTATCCACCTGCAAAACAGAAATAATAGCTACCTTCCTCACAGAGTGGTGATGGGGCTTAAACACAGTGAGATACATAAAACGCTTAGCACAGCGTTGGGTATGGAGTAGGCGTTCAAAAGATGGGGCTTGCTATTACTGCTGCTGTCACTGACACCAGGGATGCCTTTACTCTCTGGGCTTCTAGAACGGTTGCAGGGTATCACTGAGAAGCCTATGGCAGACAGTCTGACGGAGTCTCATCCCAGCTCCATAATTCACTAAGGCAGACTCTTCGCAGAATTCATTTCCCGCATCTGTAAAACGTGGGCAACATAACAACATCTACCCTGCAAGGTTGCTGTTAGTATTAAATAGATAACGCCCGTGATGCACACAGCAGATGCCCCATAGAGAGTGTGGTGGCTTCTACAGATTAATTACATCCTACTTCAAATCATCCTCTAATTGTTTCTCCCATGCAGTACTATTTTCAAGTACTTGGCCATTCAGGGACGCAAAACATCAAAGGGGGTCCTCATTTCCAAGGCCCTCTTACCAAGAAGAAAAGCAGGCATTGCAAGAGAAACTTGCATCCAGCCATCTGAGGTCTGAGAACTCTGCCAGGTGACCAGAGGAAAGGAGGGTGTGGTCAAGGCCACGGGGAAGGGGGCTTGACCCCCTTTTCAAAGCCTGCAGTAGAAACATGTTAGAAATGCACTTTCTCAGGCCTCATCTCAAGTCTACTGAATCAGGAACCCTGGCAGAGGAACCCAAAAATCTGCTTTCATGAACCCTCCAGATGATTCCAACGCACGCTAAGTTTGTGCCACTGGTCTATACAGACGGAACCAGATGCTTCCAGCCTCATACCCGCCCTACTCACCCCCCTTCAAGAGGGCCAATAGTGTAACTGATGCTACCAGGAGTTCATTCTCTTCTCTGCCCTTTCTTACAGACTCTCGTTAAACCTCATTCTTGATGTTTGCATCCTTTAAGTAATGCAAAGGGGCAAAGTGAAAACAAATGTTAAATAAGACAGCATAAAACCATGGCTCATGGCAGGATTTCAGTTACAGCTGTTCCCTTCTCCTTTGACCCTGAGTGGAAAGGACTCTATTCTTACGAGAAAGTCTAGCTTCAAACTGACTCATTTTTTTAGCACACCAGGTGCTAGTTTCTAACGTCCAGGGCACTGGATATACTGAGGTCCTCTGTTCACAAAGATGCTACAGAACCAGAAAAGAGATGCAGGTCAGTGGAGAGGCCATCCCAGACAGAATGCGCCTGGGCAAGCCAAGGCTGCCCCAGACCAGACAAGAGACAGGGCAACACAGTAGCCTCGTGCAGCAGACACAGCATGACAGTCACTAAACGGCTGGGCAACCCTAATCCAACACCTGCTCTCTCTCTGGGCCTCGTCAATCAAATCAAAGCTGAGACTGGTTCTCCCAAGATCCCTTCCAGCCCCATGCTTCTGAGCCCACAAGTTTCGTACAACATCAAAAAGGAGATAAAGGTCACTAATTATTAGAGAAATGTAAATCAAAACTTCAAAGAGGTATCACCCCACACCAGTCAGAATGGCCATCATCAAAAAATCTACCAACAATAAATGCTATGGAGAACAGTATGGAGGTTCTTTGAAAAAATAAAAACAAACTACCATATGATCCAGCAATCCCACTCCTGGGCATATATCTGGAGAAAACCATAATTTGAAAAGACACATGCACCCCAATGTTCACCGCAGCACTATTTACAATAGCCAGGATGAATGGATAAAGGAACATACAATGGAACATTACTCAGCCATAAAAAAGAAGGAAATAACGCCATTCGCAATGACATGGATGGACCTAGAGATTGTCATACTGAGTGAAGTCAGACAGAGAAAGGCAAATATCATATGATATTGCTTATATGTGGAATCTAAACAAATGGTACAAATGAACTTATTTACACAACAGAAATAGAGTCACAGATGTAGAAAATAAACTTATGGTTACCGGAGGGAAAGGGGAGGGATAAACTGGGAGACTGGGATTGACACATACACGCTACTATACATAAAATAGACAACTAATAAGGACCTACTGTATAGCACAGGAAACTCTACTCAATACTCTGTAATGACCTATATGGGAAAAGAACCTAAAGAAAAGTGGATATACATATATGTATGACTGATTCACTTTGCTGTACAGCAGAAACTAACACAACATTGTAAATCAACTCTACTCCAATAAAAATTTTTAAAAAAAGGAGAAAAAGGGTTAACATTCCTCCTCCCAAGATTTCTTCCAGTTAAGAAAGAGATACATGTGTGGAGAGAGTGAAAATTAAAATGAAATTTAGAATATACTTTCTTAATTTTTTATTTTAACCTTTCTGTTTCAACTTCCAGGGGGAAAGAGAAGCAGGCTGCTTTAAAGGATTTTCAAGTGAAAAGAAGATGCCAACAGAGGGCTCAAAACCTCAGGCAGGGTCAAGCCAGTGGGGAAAATCGTCTCAGATTGATATGCAGGGAGGGGTGTGAGGGAGACAGCTAGTCTGCAGAGGGTGGACATTTCATCTTCCCGGCTATTCATCATCTTTAGAAAAGTTTGCTGAAAGAAAAAGGCAGCAAGGAAAAAAAAGAAAAACATGCATTTACCAATCTGCTTGACTAACCTCTCCTGAGAGCTAACACAGCAATACAGCTTGAAGAGTTCCGCATCCTCTGACTAAAAGAATAAACTAAAATACAAGACACCATCTTCCATGGGGTTGTTTTTTCTTTTAACTTGGAATAAATGATGTCACAGAAAAAATAAAAACGACCGTCATTTAACACCAAGTTCATGGTTAATGTCTCAACAGGCAGATGGAGTCAGCTGCATTAACAGGCACTTTGTCCGCAACCTAAAAGATCAATGTCACAATTACATGATGCCAGCAGACATGAAAACAGGTTTACTCAGGAGGGTTATCTAAATGCAAGGAGAAAAGGGAAGGATCTCCCGGAACTCGGTTTCTACACAGTGGTTACAAAACTCCAGAAAAACATTGTAAAACTCTTAACATTGGGGGAGGGTGTGTGTGTGTGTGTGTGTGTGTGTGAAGTATGGAAAGAAATGGCATCTTAATCTGTCATCTTTTATATTTGCTGATATAATACCTTAAAAATGTCAGGGGGGCTTCCCTGGTGGCACAGTGGTTAAGAATCCACCTGCCGATGCAGGGGACACGGGTTCAAGCCCTGGTCCAGGAAGATCCCACATGCCGCGGAGCAACAAAGCCCGTGCACCACAAGTACCGAAGCCCGCGCACCTAGAGCCCACCCACCGCAACCCCACTCGCCGCAACTAGAGAAAGCTGGCACACAGCAACAAAGACCCAACGCAGCCATAAATAAATAAATAAACAAACAAATAAAATTAATTATTCTTTTTTAAATGTCAGGGGTCCTTAGCACCTGCTCCATATAAAGAATCATTCCCAAGGCTGACTGTCTTTTGGATTAACTGCAGGCAGGGAAAGCTGAAGCCACGGTCAAGGAAGCGTGGCAGACTATACTCTGTGAAGAAGGCTGCAGCCACCTCTCGCGTGTCACATGACCTTCTGCAATGTGATCCTAACACTCCCCCATCAAGAGGCAGAGTCCGTATCTCCACCCTTTGAATCTAAGAGGGGGGACCCTCTGACTACTTTGACCAGTAGAATAGGGCGGAAGGAACGTGTGCTGGCTCCAGGCACAGCTCCTAACTGGTCTGGCATCTTGTGTTCCCTGCCTCGGGGAACACTGGTGTCTCAGTCACAGGCAGTGAGAAGCTTGAGCCACACAGAGAAGCTGCTTGTGGGGACTCTGGATAACCCAAAGCTAATGTCCAGTATCAACTACCCTTCATGGGAGGGAGCCATCTTGGGCAGCCAGCCCAGCTGAGTCTTCTGATGGCTCCAGTCCCAACACCATTTGACTATAATCTTAGAACAGGCCTGAAGAAGGAATGGCCCAGCAGAGTCCAGTCAACCCACGGCACCGTGAGAGACAATAACACATTGCTGTTAAGTCATTAAATTCTGGAAGGATTTGTTACACAGCACTGGCTAACCAAAACCTTGACTTGACAGAGTTGGGGTGAGGGTTTAAGGACAGATAAGAAATCTCCTCTCCTGAGGGTCCAGTAAGAGATGCCCATATCTGCTCATGAAGCCCTCTTCACAAAAAGAAAAAAAATACTCCAAACTCCACAGCATTCTGGGGACATGGGGGATGGTACAATGTACTTGAAGCCAACAGTGTAAACAACAAAATAGACATCTTACCATATGCACCATTTTAAGGGTGCTAAAATCACTGCTCTGAGCCATGCAATGGGACAGTCAAAACAGAATTTTTAAGGTCTAAAATCTAAAAAGGCTTTTTAAAAATGCAAATAACCTTATCTTCTTTAAGTCTCTATTTTAAAGTAATAAGAAATGCAGTAGCCGTATGCACTGCCTCTGGCACCAATCTAGGATAAAGTCACTTAAATCCCAAGGCCAGGCCTCACCACCCCACAGTAACTGAATGGCCATACCTGAGGAATTAGCTAAGGAAGTCAAGCCCTCACTGGAGCTTTTCTATTTTCTTTTTTTTTTTTTCTTTCCCTTTCTCTGCTGTTTTCCTTACTCTTCGGTACATAAGAAAGCAATGGTAGGAAGCAAGTGTCATTATGCAGGAGCTGTAGTCCTGTGAATGACATCAGGACAGTATGGGAAAGGGACCAAAGTACCTTATAGAGGAAGGTGACGAACACAGCAGACTGTCTACGAAGCAGATATAGACTCACAGACGTAGAGAACAGACGTGTGGTTGCCAAGGGGGGGGCAGGGGAGGGATGGACTGGGAATCTGGGGTTAGTAGATGTAAACTGTTACATATACAATGGATGGACAACAAGGTCCAACAGCATAGCACAGGGAACTATATTCAATGTCCTGGGATAAACAATAATGGAAAAGAATATTTTAAAGAATATACATATGTGTATATATATATATAACTGAGTCACTTTGCTGTACAGCAGAAATTAACACAACATTGTAAATCAACTATACTTGAATTAAACACACACACACACAGGGCAGACTGTGGCCAGATGAACCTCCCACACGGCAAAATGGATCTGGGGCCCAGTCCTCTTGCCGATTGCTTGGATGGAAACGGGTAGCCCATGCTATTTGAAACGGGCCAGACATGAAGGTCTCAAGCACGTCCAGGGCTCAGGAACCACAGGTGCCCACCAGGAGCCTGGAAGGGAATCTCACCTCTGAGCTCTTACCTATGGGACCTGCCTTCACTCCCTGCCTCGGGTCCCTCAAGACTCAACATTCCTACTCAGTATATTTGAGCTAATTCTTTTCATCCAATATTTATTAATCACCTTCTGTGCTAGAAGCCGAGGATATGGCAATGAACAAGCCAGACCTGGTCCCTCCCTTCACTTGGGCAGACGTTTAAGTGGAAAAGACAAGTAACAAGCAAAAAACCCAAGATATTACAGACAGTGATAAGTCAGTATAGGAAAAGACAGAAGATGTGACAGAGGGGGAGTCGAGAAAGGCCAGTTTAGGTTAGGAGGTTGGGAAAGACCTCACTAAGGTGATGGCATTTAGGCTAAGGCCTGAAAGGGGAAGGGACTTGGAGCAACAACATTCCAGGCAGAGAGCTTAGCATGTGCAAAGGTCCTGAGGCTAAAAAGGAACTTGGCACTTTCTAGGAATTTAAAGGGAGACCAGTGGCTGGATAATAGAGACAGAGGGAGGAGAAAAGTGGGAGATGAGTTGGGAATGAAGACAAGGGTCTTATACAGAACGGTAAAAAGTTTGACTTTTAGCTCAGTAGCAACAGGAAGTTATTGGAGAGTTTTAAGTAGGAAAGTGACTACATCCGGTTGATTAGTTTAAAAGTCATCCCATAGTTAGGACAGTGGTTACCCTTAGGGGGAATAGTGACTAGAAAGGGACAGACAGGAGCATCTAGACTGCTGACAACATCCTATTTCTTCACCAGGGTGCTGTTTATGTGGGTGTCTTCAGTTTGTGAAAATCCATCAAGCTGTGTATTTAAGAGACACATCCATTTCTGTATATGTATTTCAAGAAAACACTTATAAAAAAAATCACTCTGGGTTCTCCCAAGAAGTGATTTTAGAGCAGCAAGAGAAGAGGTGGGGAGGTCAGTTAGGAAACCTGTGTAGACACCTGGGGGTGAGAAGTGAGGGTGCTTTGGGTGGGGCTGGGAGCAGTGGAGAGACACCTGCCTTCAGACGGGCAGGGCCTCCTTTTCTGACTTCCCGTCTCCTGGCATCCGGGAAACGCACTCCACTCCTGCACTGACCCCAGGGACTCAAGCCCCACCCTGGGCAGTGCCACCCAGATCAAGACCGACAAGGGTGGCAGGGGAGAAATCCAGATAACACAAGAGACACAAATGTTTATCCAACAACAAATCCATCAAATATTTATGTAGCACCTACTACGTCTCAGTTGTTCGGAATGGCTGGAAAAGAAGAAACAAAGCTGAGAAGGGCAGAGGAGCACAAGTTACAATGTGGATGGGGTGAGAGGTAAGAGGTAGAGAAGGCAGATGGGGACCAGGGTTAGCAGGTAACTGAGACCCTCTATGTAGTCAGGGCACAGAGGGTCCCCACACAAGCCACAGGAGTGACTCCCTGTTCACACTGCTCAGTCTGACCACTCCTGGAGAGCGGTCCCACAATGGGACTGCTTCAGTTTTCTTTGCTGAAGATCAATAGGTCCGCATCTTTTAGTCCTTTGCTAGAGATCTCAGTTCTGTGTTCTACCTTAAACAGTAGACTGTTTAAAGAAGAAAAAAATAATCCAGTGAGAGCTAGGACCTTAAGAGCAGAGAGCTGGAGAGCACAAGTTCTCATTTGGAAAGGAAAAGAATAAACTGATCTTGACAAAAATTTGTACAATGGATTACTCTGAGAATTAATCACCTTGAGAAACAGGTCAGGCTAATTATTCCTGGAGTGGGCAAACAGCTCTTGAAATGAGCTCCTAGTTATCAGACTTTCATGCTTAACAGAGTCAGCCATAGCTTCTGTTTAAAAAATAAAAACTCATTTGCATGTCACAGTTCAATGCCCAGGGGACATCGTCTCATCACCAGGCAAAATATTTAACGTTTCCTTGAAAAAGACATTCTCTTCTGACCTCACTTCCAATCCAGATGGTAAGTCTCCAATCCACTTGAATGGAAACATGTCCTCACGTGTAGATGAGGATGCAACGAAGAAATTCAAATGATATCTATTGATTGAACAGAAACTAGACCCACACTATGATAACAGAGGACCAGCACGTTCTAGTAGCATATGAGATGATGACATCTAATACCTCTTTCAAATCTGTGAGTGGATGATTTTTATCTGATTGGCTGGAAGGCAAAATGATGGGAACACTTGCAAGCAACGCTTCAACAAACACGTACCCATCCCGGAAGACAAATTCAATCTATCCAACACCAAAGAGTGCCAGGAACTATTGATGGGTAATGTAGAAATGTAGAAATGGGGCTCCTCTAAACTTGAAAATAGTGAAACAGAACATTTCTATATGAGATAATGAGAATATACTTGTCTTAGAAATCAGAAACTGTTCATTTCTTTCCATTCTGTTCTGTTCTGTGTTATATAAGATAAAGGGCATCTAAGGGTCAGAAAACTAGATGAAGAAATAATGAAATTTGAGGCTGTGTGGAAAAGAAAGGATAGGGTTGAAAAGAAAGAAAGTCAGGGAAATGCAGGATTGCTTTCAAAGTAAGATCCTACTGCATCTGGAATGAAAATAAAATCAATATGGAGTACAAGAAAGTTATTCTCCACTCTTGTGGATGACTCTATCCAGCTCCAAAAAGGATTACTTCATAAAGTGAATTGAAACTCAAAAGTTGAACAGGGAGACTCATGCACAACTTTTATTAACCCCATATGGTCCAAAGAGGCTTTCGAAATAAGGACAGTTGATGCTCCCTCCATCCCCGAATCTTGGAATTCTGGAGACAACTCATTTACTACACAAATGTGTCTCCTGCTTTAATTAAACTCCTTCGCTCATCAAGGGAAGGGAAAATAATCCCAATCTAACATCTCATCCATGTTGAACTCTGCTGTCTCTCTTCTGTTTCCAAATGAATTCGACTTATGAAAAAAGTAATGAGCTATTAATTAACTCTACACTCACACAAAGCTGTTTAATTCTCAATCTAATTAGCAGCAATCTGTTGAAGGGTTCTAAAGATTATTTTAAATTTGCTAACAGAAACATCTTTTCACTTTTCATAAGTTATTTATAGAAGAGCTCACATTGGATCCTGCTTGGTTTTTAATCTGATAACATTTTTATTAAATGAGCCACTCTTCTCCCATCCAAACCCTGTGTGACAGGGTTTGGAACTGTTACCCTTGGAAAGCCCAGAAATAGTATCTTGGGTCAGCTACATAGCCATGCACTCTTCTGTCTTTGAAAGAACCTCCAAAGGATGATTTATATGGGGAAGAACTGTCCTTCTGATGTCATTCTCAAAGAAGAGGCAAAACTCAAGGATGAACCACGGTGGACTTCAAGCTTCCAGCAGAAAGACTGAAGGCTTGGAGTTACTGGCAGGGTTGGGTGTGGCAGGAAGAGAAGCACACCATGACACCCACAACAATGTCTTTTTTCATACCTGATGTAGCATAGAACATTCCTGTATCTCTTTTTATGAAACAACACACATTGAATCGCATTTCATTTCTGTGTAGAATTGTTACCATAACCACTACAGTAAAATGTAAAAATATCAAATGATATTTTATATGCATGCTCTTTGCATTTCTATACACATAAGTTTACATGTACATATTAATGTAAAGGGCTATATACTCCAAACTACGGATCAAATAAATATGCATACATACCCACACACACAAATTGCACATAAAATAAAATGTGTGTATACAGAAGCATTTTGATTCTTCCCTATAAAATGTAAGAGATTAGATTATTGTTGATATGCCACTTTCTCTGCTCCTCCAAGATCTAACGTGGGGTAAAACTATTTCGCAGGTAGGATCACCGTTGAGAAATATCTGGAGAAATAGCTGCGGGAGGAAGCAGAAGATTCATTAGCTTTCCCCTAACACCTGAGGGGAAACTGTTTCCTGTACCACCTCTTTAGCACATGAAGAGGCAACATGCATATGGATAAGAAAACAAGTTCTAGAGCCAAACTGCCTGGGTTTGAATCCCAGCTCTGTACTTACTAGCTGTGTGCCTTGGGGCAAGTTACTGAACCTCACTTGCCTCAGTTTACTCAACTAAAAAATGGGAACAATAATAGTACCTACTTCATAGGGTTGTTATGAGAATTCAATGAATTAATACCTCTGAAGCCCTTAGAACAATGCCTGGTACATAGTACATGCTCTGTTATTTCTAAATAAAATTAGCTCTAGGTAGGCACTTCTCCCTATAAAATATGTAGAACTGAGAATGCTGCAAGGCCATTATCTCACTGATAACAGTAAAAAAAAAAAAAAAAATCCAGAAGCTCAAATTACAGAGAACATTTGGTCTCAGTGAAGAATTTCTTGTAGGTATTTTTTTCTGTTGCTTTTCTGAGAAAACATAAGTAGGGTGTTAAATTAAATGCCTTATATTTTGAGCCCTCACTAGTGTTATTATTTATTAAATGTCATTATTCATTAAAATGCTAATAATTCACTAGGTTTTTAAAAAATTAAACAGAGGACCTTGAAAAAATTAAATTTAAATAAGTAAGTTGAATATTAATGGAGCGGGAAGCCTGGGGGAGTGTGTTCCAGAAACTAGTTATTTATTTATTTTACAAAAAAGAGTCATAGTTATAAATAGTATTAATAATATCAGTAATAATGGCCCGTATTTCTTAAGCATTTTCCACATGTCAGGCACTATGCTCAGCGGGTTACATGCACCATCTCATTGCATGTGACATGGGCAAAGGCGAGCACACTGGTGGTCCTCTCCTCTCTGGATTACTGCTCTTACATTACTGCTCTTACATCTCCTTTCTGCAATTACTCAACTCCTGCAGCCAGTGCCCTGAGCAGGACAGCTGGACACTTCTTCGAAGGAGATGCCCAATTCCAATATCCCTGCCACAGAAGGTCATGCTGGAGCTGAGAAGGTACCCAGGAGACAGAAGGTGCCAAGCAGACTGATGATGCCTAGTTCAGCCCTTAAACTGGGGCCAAGGTCCTCCCATGGGCCTGTGTGTCCAGATGGTCAAGGCTGGAGAACACACAGGCATTTAAATCCAAAGCCCCATCACAGAATGTTGTCCACTCTGCCCATGTCCCTGAATCAGAGATCCTGGTGTCCCTTGGTTATGCCATCAATGATGCCATAGAGTATGGTTCTCACCCAGGAGTGATTTTGTCCCCCGGGGACTGCTGGCAATATCTGAAGACATTTTTGGTTGTCACAACTGGTAAGGGAAGAGTTCCTACTGGCATCTAGTGAGTAGAGGTCAGAGATGCTGTCAGAGATCCTACAGCGCACAGGACAGCTCCCCACAGCAAAGAACTGCCCAACCTAAAATGTCAATTCAATTTGCAATTTCAACCCAGGATGAAAACCCCTGCCCCTGAAATGGCTTACAAATAGCACAGGTTTGGGGTCCAGACAGGCCTGGCCGTGGCTCTATTACAACAGTCAAAGAGCCTTGGGTAAGTAACAATCACTGAGCCTCACTTTTCTCATCTACAAAATAAGAGCCTGATAAAGTCATGTGAAAAATCCCCTAGCACAGCCCTGTGAACTCGGCTATTATGATCATGGGTTCGTCCTCATAGAAATCATGCAATCCACTTTCTGTCAGTATCACCTCTAGGTACTAGCTGCAAACCTTACCTTTGGGGAATGACTTTCAAACGATGACTCTAACTGATCCATGCAGGGGACTGAACTTATGACTTCGGCCTCATTAGCACCACAGAAGAATCTACTGAGCTGGCCGGAAGAAGGTACCAAAGAATCATTATTTCCACTTAACATTCAGCAACCGACCACACAATCAGAGCACGCTGACCACAGGACCAGGCCTCTGGAATGAGGAGTCTCAACCATCTGACTCCCGGGTATTCCCACTGGGCCCCCATGTCGCATAAACCAGAACACACAGGTGGTAGGGGATTAAATGAGATAAGGCTAGCAGAGCACTCAAGAGCTTTTCTTAATCAGCGTTCGCTACATGTAGTTAATATTAACGTCATGAAATTAATGACATAATAGGACTGCACCAAAGCCCAACCGTTATTTACCAGACTCACCTGTGTGATAATAAATAATGGGGCAAGGCTCACCCCCCCACCTGTCTTATTCACCCAGGTCAGACCTACTCATGCTTCTTAGCTCACACATGATCTCACCCAGGAGGCCCTACGTGACTCCAGATCTCACTGTCATTCTGTGTTCTTGGCAATTCATTGGGTTTACCTATCACCATCACAACTGCCTTCTTACTTTACTGTAATTGTCTTTTTTTTCTTTTTCCATTACAAGTTTGTGGGCTCCCAATGGCAGGGAATATATTTTTGTTTATGTCTATGTTTGCAGCTGTGGCATGGGGCTAGTACATGCCACTGACTAGCCACCCAGTGTGGATTCCATGTGGGTTGAGACGTGGATCCATCAGATAGCTCTTGCCACAAAAACACTGGCCCCAAACTAAGTGGCTTAAAGCAGAAATCATTACTCAGTGATAATGGATCTATAAATTGTCTGGGGGCCAGCTGACCTGGGTACGGCTCAGTGGGTTTGGCTTGGGCTTCAGCTTGGGTCCAGGTTTGTTCCACGTGACTCTCACCCTCCTTGGACCAGCAGACTAGTCACTCATGTTCTTATGGCAATGACTGGACACAAAAGGGGTGAACAGAAACGTGTGGTGCTTCTTGGGGCTTCAGCACAGCTCTCCACCCATATTTTATTGGCTTAAGCAAGTCATACGGATGATGCCAAGCTTACTGGGTGGGGAGGTAGGCCACATCTCTACTGGGAGGAAGTGCAAAGACATGTGGACAGAGGGTGGGATGAAGAACTGGGTGCACCAATCCAGTCTACCATGGGGACTCCTGCACCCAAAGCAGAGGGCTGTTCTTACCTACTCCTAGGATCTGTGTGTAGTTATGAAATGTTATCCCACCCTATCCTATCTATCAGGAGTTAGGGCCTGCATTATTCCATGCCAGTGTCTACCACTGTGCCCACAGGTTATATTAATCAGCTCAAGGTCACACAGCTGGAGAGGAGTAATGATGAATGCAAACCAAGGTCTGTCTCACACCAAAGCCCCCCACACCTACTGCTCCCCAACAAGACCAAGTCAAGATAGAAAAGATGATCCCTGAAGCCTTCCTCCAGTGATATTTTCCTTCCCAAACTTAATTTCTGAAGTCTTTTGGAAGCAGTGTGATACAGTCAGAAGAACTATGAAGACAAGGTGGAGAAACAGTCAAGAGCTAGCTTCGTGAACTCATCACATCCCCAAGCTCTATTCCCATCCACACACCAAAAGGGCAGGGTGACAGAGCCTCTTGGACACCCTGTGAGCTCTGTTCAAGGCATTCTGACCCAGAATCAGTTTCAGAAAAATAGGTTCATTTTAGTGACGAGTGACTGCACTTGTCACTAAAATGCTTCCAAAACATTCCTGACCAAGCCAGGTTTTGCTCTAAAACGCAGAAAACATAGATTAAAAGCATCTCACTCTCATTTGAGGTCAAACTGGCTTTTTCCCAGGGAAATCTTAAAAGATCTGTGTGTCAATCAAAGTTACAGGACTGAAACTTCTAGTTCCTTTTGTAACTATGGAGCATCCACATTCCATAGATAGAAGAGTCAGCTCAGCCATACATACATAGCTTGCTTAGGTCTATCCCCTATTACAGAAATATTTTTTAGGTGCACCCCACTTCTGCAAATGTTTAATATGTAAAAGTCTTAACAATCTTAACATGCTAAACGGAGGAAACATATTACTGAATATTAACTTAGTTCACAAAGTGTTCTTTTTAATTGGGTAAATCCCCCATAGCTTTTGTCTTATTTTCATTCTTTTGTGAGTTTTTTAATTGCAATATAGTTGATTTACAATGTTGTGTTAATTTCTGCTGTACAGCAAAGTGATTCAGTTATACATACATACATTCTTTTTTATATTCTTTTCTATTATGGTTTATCACAGGATATTGGGTTCCCTGTGCTATACAGTAGGACCTTGTTGTTTATCCATTCTCTATAATAGTTTGTATCTACTAACCCCAAACTCCCACTCTGTCCCCAATGGCAACCACAGGTCTGTTCTCTATGTCTGTGAGTCTGTTTCTCATAGAAATATTTTGATTTTAGATGTTCAATGCACATTTCTATCATGACTTCAGAAAGAAATATTTTGTGCTTGATCAGAAGTCGGCAAAGTTCTTCTGTAAAGGGCCAGATAATAAATATCTTAAGCTCTGCCTCTGTATGACAGAAGCAGCCACAGACTATAATCATATATGAATGAGAGTGGTTGTGTCCCAACAAAACTTTATTCATAAAAACAGGGAGTTAGATGACTTTGACCCATGCGTCACATTTTTTGACCCCTGACTGAAAAGAATAAGAATATATTTGGCTAAACTTCTAGAAAATTGGTCAATATCTCCAAGAAGCCAAAGAAAATGTATAAAATTTAGGTCACCCTTTGGCAGAGTCGGATTTAAGCAATACCTAGCTACTCATTTAATCCTCCTTATAGGTTGATGAGATGGAAATTTATATTCCCATTTTGCAGATGAAAATACTGAGGCCCACTGAGCTTAGAGACCCACCCAAGATCACACACCTAGGATGTATAAAGCCAGGATCTCAACCAAGATCTGTGTTCATTTTAATTCAGTGATTTTCCACCATTAGTGTGCATTAACATCATGCATCCCGAGCCTTAAAATGGTTACAAAGAATGAGCAGAAAATGCCACTTTTATTCTAAAAAAAATTATCAGTGATTTACAGTTTACAAGTAAGATGTTCATTAAAGCTCTTTTTACAGTACTACCAAATTGGAAAATGTCCAATATTAAATGGGAAGTTAAACAAATTAGGATGGAGCTATCGAAAATAATGTTCATAAGAATATGTACTGATATTGGAAAATGTTCACAATAATGTTACGTGAAAAAACCAAAGCAACACAGTGGCTGAAGCAGGACCCCACTGTTGTCGCATGTATATTATACATACAGAAAGCTCTGGAGAGCAACACTCTAATTGTTGATGACCATTTGGCTCTCCCTGGTTTGGGGATAGTAGGTAATTTGATTTTATTCTTTGAACTTTCCTGGTTTTGTCAAACTTTATTCAATGTACATACTAGACTTTTATCATCAGAGAAATACGTGTTTTGTTTTGTTTTGTTTTGCTGCGGTACACGGACCTCTCACTGCTGTGGCCTCTCCCGTTGCGGAGCACAGGCTCCGGACGCGCAGGTCCAGCGGCCATGGCTCACGGGCCCAGCCGCTCCGGGGCACGTGGGATCTTCCCGGACCGGGGCACAAACCCATGTCCCCTGCGTCGGCAGGCGGACTCTCAACCACTGCGCCACCAGGGAAGCCCGAAATATGGTTTTTTAAAGGAATTTATCCTTAGAAGATGTGGTGTGTGTGGTGTGTGTGCGTGTGTGTATACACACACACACACACACACACACACACACACACACACACTGGAATATTACTCAGCCATAAAAAGGAATGAAATAATGCCATCTGCAGCAACATGAATGGTCCTACAGATTATCATATTAAGGGAAGTAAACCAGACAGACAAAGACAAATATCACATGATATCGCTTACATTTGGAATCTAAAAAAAAAAAAATGATACAAATGAACTTATTTACAAAACAGAGACTCACATAGAAAACAAAATTATGGTTACCAAAAGGGAAAGGGGGTGGGTGGAGGGATAAATTAGGAGGTTGGGATTAACATATACACACTACTATATATAATATAGATAACCAACAAGGGCCTACTGTATAGCACAGGGAACTAAACTCAATGTTTTGTAATAACATATAAGGGAAAAGAATCTGAAAAGGTGTGTGTGTGCGTGTGTGTGTGTGTATAACTGGATCACTGTGCTGTACACCTGAAATTAACACATTGTTAATCAACTATACTGCAATTTTAGAAAATGAAGGAAAAAAACGCAATTTAACCATAATTATTTTCTATTCCCTCTTCTATTGTTCTCTTCTATTTATTCTCTTCTTATGGGAAAGTTTTTCATAAATGAAAATTTAAAAAGCAACCATTCCATCCTCTAGATTCAGGGGAGAATCCTGTGTACAGTCCTTAACAATAGGCTGCAACATACACCTGGGCTTATATCTATATAATCTTTAAAAGGATGAAGCAGGGGTCCTTCAAATGTTCGGAACCATCCCCAAAATCACATATGTACATGAATCCAGTCGTATTTACAAGCCCTTTTGAGTAAAAAGAAACCTTCTTGTCTCAACATTCATCCTTTCTGTGGTTAATGGCAAAAAAACCCACAAAACCCCACTAATATTAGGTATAGTATCCCAGTACCATTTGCAATGTGCCTAATGGGTTTGGTGTGGTTTTTTATATTGCCTCCGAGATAAGCAATGAATCAGAAGTTTCCTCCAAGTACCGAGGAAGTGGCACCATTTAATAGCAATGTCAGGAACGCAGGTCCAGAAGAACCAGACTTGAGTCCCCACCAACGTCACTTGAAAGCTGAGTGTCCCATGGCACGTCACAAACTCATCAGCTTAGCATCCTCCTTATTAAACTAGGAATAGTAACCACACTTTCAACACCCACCACAGAGTCATGAGGATCTAAGGAGAAAACAGTGAAAAACTACATTATCTAAAGGGTGTTCCTGCCATTACTGCCAGCAATAATACTGGGTATGTGTTCTTTACCCGCCACTTTCAGATCCAGAGTTTTAAAAATACTTTTCTTGGAAACTGGTTACCTTCTTCTCTACCAGAGGAAGTCATTGTGTATATGCCTGTTGCTGTGTGTGTGTATGTGTGTGTGTGTGTTGGTTATCCTTGTTTAACTCAGCTGTACATAAATAGGAGTCAAGTGTATGTGAAAATGGTTAACATATTCTTCTAGCTGGCACCACTCCTATTGCTTCCCTCAATCATGCTTTTTGTTTTTCTAAACATTTTGCATATTACTGCATAGCTATTTTAAGTACATTTTTGTACTAATATAAGCATATATACAGAAAAGTGTACAAGTCATAGATAGATTGCTTAATAAATCTTCACAACACACTTAGATAACTGCCGACCAGACCAAGAAAGAAAATATTACCAACATCACAGAAGCACCCTTCGTGACCCTTCTCAATCAACACCCTGACACCCTCAAGATAACTACTGTTTGATTTCTATCACAATACATTAGTTTTACCTGTTTCTGAAATACTCACTAATGGGATCATACACTATTTTATCATCTGTGTCTGGTTTCTAGTACCCAAAGGTGGCTGAGATTCACCCACTTTGTCGCACAAAGCAGTTCATTATCTTTGCTGGATCGTATTCCTTTGTATAAATATATCACGATTTATCCATTCTACCATGGATATCTGGGTTGTTTCCAGTCTTTCTTGGTTCTTACAAAGAATGCTGCTGAAAACATTTATGTATGTGGCCATGAGTAAACGTGTTGACCCACTTCTGTTAGGTATATACCTAACAGTGAAGTGGCATCTCATAAATTATGCAAATATTAGCTTTTTCAGATCTGTCAAATTTTACTTCCAGGAGCAGTGTAGGAGAGTTCCAGTTGCTTCACGTCCTCACCAACATTTGACATCATGTCTTTAACATTTAATAAACCTAGTGAGGGTGTAGTGAAATTTCGTTGTAGTTTCATTTGCATTTCTAGATGAATAACAAGATCCAGCACCTTTGCATATGCTTAGAGTCCGTATCCTCCCTGGTAAAATACCTCTTCAAGTCCTTCGACCTCACTGCTTTATATTTTAGAAGCAATTCAAGATTTATCCATGCCAAGACAAAAAGGAGTGGCAGAGAAAATAAAAAATGGTAGATGTTTTGAAAAAATCATTTAAATTTGCCTTTTGGTTTCAGTTTTTACTCTCCCACTTGAATATGAATTTCCTTAAACTTTCTGAATTCACTATAATACCATCCATAGAGAAGCTAGAAAAATAGTAATCAGAGTTGTCATTTACCAGGCACTTACTTGTGCCAAGCCCTTTGTCATCTGACTTAAATCTTATACATATTATATGAGTGTAGTGCTACAATCCCCTTTTTACAGATAAGGAAACTGAGGTTCAGAGAGGCCGAATAACTTGTCCAACAATACACAGCTATCAAGTGACTAAACCAAATTCAAACCTAGTCTGGGGGCTCCAAAACCTGTGCTCTTGATCACCAAGCTATTCCTCATCATCTTAAGATTCTAGTAGATTCCAAACTTTAGAATGCTTCAGAACCCCCTGGAGGGTTTATTAAAACAGACTGCTGGGTCTGACCCTCAGAGTTCCTGATTCAGTAGGTCTGGGATAGGGCCTGAGAATTTGCATTTCTAACAAGTTCCCAAATGATGCCAACGGGGTCACACTTTGAGAACGCCTGTTCTAGAAGATGGTGATCATGTCTGACTTTTCTCCATTATCCAAAGGCCCTGGCCCAGTGCCTGGCAAACACCAGACACGTAAATGATTACTGAATGATTCCTATCCCTGCTTGGCACTCCATGCTAGCACAGAAAGCCGTGTCTCTCAGGCTGCTGCAGGCCATTGTGAGTGAACCCTGTGACCCCTCTGACTTGGTGAGAGCCAAGAGAAACGTAACAAAGAGCTCTGTTTTAGAAATGCCTGTTGACAAACATGAAGGGGGCAAGGGACTTCACAGATTTCCCCCACTCTTTGTTTTTTAAATAAATTTATTTATTTATTTTTGGCTGCATTGGGTCTTTGTTGCTGCACGCAGGCTTTCTCTAGCTGCGTCGAACAGGGGCTGCTCTTCGTTGAGGTGTGCGGGCTTCTCCTTGCGGTGGCTTCTCTTGTTGCAGAGCACGGGCTCTTGGCGCATGGGCTTCAGTAGTTGCAGCACACAGGCTCAGTAGTTGTGGCACACGGGGCTTAGCTGCTCCGCAGCATGTGGGATCTTCCCGGACCAGGGACCAAACTCGTGTCCCCTGCACTGGCAGGCAGATTCTCAACCACTGTGCCACCAGGGAAGCCTTCCCCCACTTTCTTTTCATCAGTATTTAGAAAAGTCAACACAAGGGGAAGAGTAAAACTGTTTCCTCAGTGTACGTTGCTCCAAGGCCACTGTGTATCCAGAGCCTCTGGTACTCAGGATGGTTCTGGTAACTGGAGACAGTTGTAACTGACTCTATTCAAGCAAATGTGCCCACTCCCTTGCTTACTGCACTTCCTACACTAGGGCTTTTAGTTGTGGCAGAAACTGTCAGCTATCAGATCTATTCTTCCTTTTCTCATTAAGTAACAGCACCACAGTTTTTAGCCAAGCACTACAATGCCCAGATAAAAGGCTATTTTTCAGCCTCCCTTGCATTTTGATATACTCACATGATTAAATTCCAAGCAATAAGACACAGCAGAGGCAGACCTTCCAGGAAGTTTTCTTAAAAGAGAGGGAATATGCCCTTCTGTATCTCTTTCTCCATCTTGCTACTCCAAATGCAATGGCTGGAATTCAAGCAGCCACCCTAGATTATGAGGCTCAGGGCCACAGACCATGTGAATGGTAGAGAGGTAAACTGGAAGGAGCCGATGACTTTTTTTTTTTTGCGGTAAGCAGGCCTCTCACTGCTGTGGCCTCTCCCGTTGCGGAGCACAGGCTCCGGATGCGCAGGCTCAGCGGCCATGGCTCACGGGCCCAGCCGCTCCGCGGCATGTGGGATCCTCCCGGACCGGGGCACGAACCCTTGTCCCCCGCATCGGCAGGCGGACTCTCAACCACTGAGCCACCAGGGAAGCCCACCGATGACTCTTAACTTTGTAGTACCCCTAGACCAGCAGACTTGCTTCCTGACCAGTGACAGCTTTTACAAGAGGTGGGAATCAATTTTCATCTTGTTTAAGTCACAGTTATTTTGAGGCTGCTCTTTTATGCAGCTGAAGTTAATCCTAACTAGTACATAGATATTAACAGGCACTATCAGCCAGCTGAAAGACTACTGGACCCAGTTTAGCCTCCCTCTCTCGTAGTATGTCCTAAGCAAGCCACTTCAATTCCCTGCACCTTGGTTTCCCCATCTGTAAAACAGGAAGAAAAAAGAATGTTGTCACTACTTCAAAAGGCTTTTGTGAGGTCTAGCTGAAATATGCTTTATGAAATACCAAGCCCTACAAATATATAAAGGACTTTCATTTCCTACAAACAAGACAACTTTTTAAAGAGAAAAGAAAATAGGAGAAAGCCATGTATGAGAAGTCTCTCCTAATTAAGGAGAAGGGAGCTGAATCCAAACAACAGCTTCTCTGCTTACCTCTGCCACCTCACCTCTCCCAATCCCATCCAGGGCATTCTTTATTTTCCAAATGAGAACTTAATTTTGCTCTAACACCATTATTACATCTAAATGAAATATTTATTGGGCTGAATATCAATTGACTTTTAGAAATAAAGATTTGAAATTTATGCACTAATGTAGAGTAATTCAATAATTGTAAATTTCACAACCGAGCTTTGTAATCAATTACTCTTCAGTAATGATATAAATGCACGTTCTTCTCAGGAGACCCTGGACAACTATAAATTAGATTCTGCACACATAATCTGGCAGCATCTCCACACAGGTTTTGTCTCTTTGAGGAGTAACCAAGGCCAGGGATTAATCCCAGGCTGGCTTCCCCCGACCATGAATTTAGACCCCATTTCACTCATCACTCAGACTGTGCCGAGTCTAAACCTAATGAGCGTTCACACAAAGCATGATTCAGAAGATAAATCACCTGGAAGGAAAACCTCACAGCCCAGTTCAAAGAGATGCTGCACAATGTGTGGGTAATAGAGATAGTCACTTATGCATTCATCCGTCCAACAAACAGTAATTGAGCGCCTACTGTATGTCCAGCACCGTCCTACATTAGTGTAGGAAACAAAGGCACCTGCCCTCCTAGAGGGTGAGAATAAGGTGCAATGAACAATAAATGATCATCAACATAAATAAGCAAATTAAACTGGGCTGAACATCAACTGACTTTTAGAAATAAAGATATGAAATTTGTGAGCTAACACAGAGTGCTGGGCAGTCATAAATGCTATGAAGAGAAATTTATAAGCTAAGTATTATCCTAATTTTATAATTAAGGAAATTATAAATAAGGGTTCAAAGAGGAGAAGTAACTTGCTCAAAATCAGAAACTAAGTTGGATTTGGGATTTGAATTCAGACCTACCTGATGCCCAATTCTGCCCTCATCCCACCCCTCACACTGAATGGGCAGATAAATGACCAAACCTACACAAGCAACTCGGACTTCATTTCCCACTGACTGCAGAACAGAAATCCTTGTTAATAACACCCCCCCCCCATGTCAGTTAGAGACTGTAACTCAGAAAATAAGGCTAAGATTAAAAGAATGCCCTGTAGCTAGACTGGACACTGGCACCCATCCGCATCACCATGCTTAAATCTAGACTTGGCTTAAGCAAAATTTCCGTTTTAATTTCCATGTGATAAACCCTGGTATTACTTTCACTCTTAAAGCAATTGTGTGGATCACTGTCCATTTGAAACCCTTTCTTTGTCTTCACAGGGCCGGCCAGCTACAGGAGAATGCATTATAAATTTGGCCTCTATTGGAACTAAGCTGGGTAAAAGGGGATTCTGAAACCCTCGGGGAGACCTCTGTCACAAAACCACAGATTCTGGTAATTGATTAGAGAGCTTTTAAATGACTGCAGTGATTACATTTTGAATTCTTTTATATTAATTATTAAAGGCAAATTATGTTGTTGAAAAGAAAAGCCATAGAAAGATGGTAATTTAATGACATAGGTTAGAGAGGCATTGTGGATAGGGTAATTGATTTAAAAAGTGAAAGGTACTGGGGAGAAGGTTTGTCAAAAATGGACTTAACCACTTGAAAACTGTGTACCTAGTCATTGTTTATGTGTTGCTTGAAAATGAAAAGGAGCTGAAGACTTGGAATCTGACCAAGTATGAGGGAAAGGAACTTTTGTTATATCTGTAAAATGGGCTCGCCCACTAGTCTAGTCATGCCTGACTGAACAATCCTGTATCTCTCTATATCATGTTCGGTGAAAGAGCTCACAAGAGAAAGAAAAAGATTCCACCTGAATGCTGTCACTTTCTTGGGCTATTCCTTTTCAACAGAGATGCCAATACTCCCCAACAATATGGAAAGATGTTGCGAAAGTCAGAGCACAGATTTTAGAATCACTATATGATTTAAACCCTAAAAATAAACTTGTGTTCAAAGAATGACACCGACCCCTCCATTTCATCCCCAATCTCCCTTCCACTCTCAGCAGGAGATGGAGGCACCTTGTAATAGTAATAGTAGCAGCAGGGAGAGGAGGAAGACACCACACAACAGTGGTGCTTACTAGTAGCAATAAACATCCGGGGAGTGCAGCTTCTGAGCTGGGTCCCACAACCATCACTTAAAGGAGGGTTTCCCAGGAGAGCCACCCAACCCGCTACAACCACGCTGGGTTTTGCATGAACAAGGGAAGATTATGATTATTCATTCCTTCTCTGCGCAACGGAAAATGAAATATGGCAAGGGCGAAATATCCGTATGGCAAAATTACTTATGGTTATGAACTATTTCTCCCTCTTTTGGATTTCTCCTTAACCCTAGATGAGAAAAAAATTGCAGTCACAAAAAAGGCTAATCACAAGACGCTGCCAGGACACATCAACACCCTAATGCACCTACTGGCATTAGAAAAGCCAAAGAAGACTGGAGGGCCCATCACTCCTAGCAAGTCCCTTGGCCATTCCCTAGCCATCTTACTGCAGCCACAAGCATCACCCAGAAGGGGTGATAAAGCAGAAAGCCCAGGCCATTGCCCTAAGCCATCCCTCTGTGCAGCTGTGGCTGCCTGTGGCCAAGCTAGGTCCAGAAAGAGGTTCAAGGTCCAGCGCGGGGGGTCATGGACACTTTCTAGCTTGGCATTCCAAAGAGAATTTCCCCGTGGGAGGATATAGCGTCTGATCTGAGAGAGACTGGGGCCTTGCTCTATTTCTGATGGCAGGTGAGGCCCACTCTTTGCATGCCAGACTTGGGCTAACATCCACTTTTCACGCGGTTTTGATGAGTCTCACTTTGATTGATTTGCCAACTTTCTTCCCATAGCTGCAAATCTGGCTACTTTAAGACACTGCTAGATCTCCCAGGCTGACGACTGCCATGGAACAATATGAGCTTGGGAAGAGTTTCATTCTTTCCACTGTAATGGTGATAACCCTGATGAGAATGATACTGTATTTTCAAGCACTGAGCAAAGAAAAACAATGGTAGTTACAAACGATGAGAAGCAGAGAAAGCCTGTATCGGGTAAACATGTCAGAGGCAGGGGAAGACAGCCAGAGGCCCTCCACTGGGCCAATGAGGAGGTATTCGACTGGACACGTTCATGGGCAGCCACATAAAAGAACAAATAGATTCAAACGGGGTCAGAGAATTTTTAACAATGGAAGACGAAGAAATGACCAACTGCTGGCTGATACGCCTTCAGTCTTGTCTTGGACCAACGGCTACATCTAACCTATCACAGAAGACAAAATGCAGAGATCTGCAAGCTTCAAGCTCCTACAACAAATCAGATGGATTATTGCTCTTGACACTCTTGGGGTCGCCAACCCACTCCTTCCAGCCTGTCCCAGCACAACCATAGGGGGATCGCAAAACAGGAAAGGACAACAGGCAGAACAGCAGCTCCACTGGATGTGGCACCAAAGAAGAAAGTTCCAGCAATACGAAGAGACTTCTCCAATATCAAGAAGGGATACAGGGCCTCAAGAGACCCCACTCCTACCACTGCACCTGAATAAATGGATCTGGGCTTTAGGATCACAGGAGCTCCAAGCTCTTGGCTTCATTGGCCTGCAGCACATTTGGAAGAAAACCAAAAATCAGACCGCAGGCTACCAGCTGTAAGCCCCCTCTGCCTGCAGTTCAGACCCGGCTGGGGTGATGGGTTTCAAAGTCAGGGAATTATCGGTATCTTTCTCCCACAGCTCCCATGCTGGAAGGCTAGGATAGATGTCCCAATGCATTCTCAAACTATGCATATCACAATACAGGATAAGTGTCGCTTCATCACGATTTTAAATACATATTCCAAATATATATAAATAAAATGTAATGAGCTATGTCAGTTTATATACACAAATATATAGTACCTATGTGTGTGTGTGTGTGTGTGTGTGTGTGTGTAGCATTATGCTTTCTGTCCATCTTCCCTGCAAAGCTGTAAGCTCCATGAGGGGCCTCCCCAAGGGCCCTGTTGGTGTGTTGTTTTACTCACACCCACCTAGCCCTGAGCCTAGCCAGGTCAGTCATAAATTAGTTCAGAGAATGACTGCAACTGACTCTGGCTAAAGGGGGCAGGTGTAGAGGTTGAATGTGTAGGGGCTTCCCCAGCCTTTCAAATAGGCTCTACCCAGAGAAAGACAAATATTATATGATATCGCTTACAGTTGGAATCTAAAACAATGGTACAAATGAACTTATTTACAAAACAGAAATGGAGTCACAGATGTAGAAAATAAACTTACGGTTACCAGGAGGGAATGGGGGGGATAAACTGGGAGACTGGGATTGACATATACACACTGCTATACATAAAACAGATAACTAATAAGGACCTACTGTATAGCACAGGGAACTCTACTCAATTCTCTGTAATGGCCTATGTGAGAAAAGAATCTAAAAAAGAGTGGATATATGTATAACTGATTCACTTTGCTGTACACCTGAAACTAACACAACATTGTAAATCAACTATACATCAATAAAAAATTTTTAAATAAATAGATAATTTAAAAATAAAATAAAATAGGCTCTACCCTTCCCTGTGTGAGGAGGGAAGGCAGAGCTCTGATCTCTCATGTCAGGGCCACTCCTCCTGATTCTCCGTGATGTTCCCTGCAAAAGGGCAGGGGGTCTAACAATCCCTGCCCACCCTGCATGCACTGAGACACAAGGGTCTGCTTTTTTTCTAATGTACACGACCACACGCTAGCTGAGCCCTGCCTCAGTGCCCTTTTTCTGACCCCATCATCTTTCTACTCTGATGGAGAAAAGGGACTGGTTCTTTGCCAACTTCCTCCCTTCCCCGTCTCACCAAACAGAAAGCTGCCTTCAGCTATTCAGCCGCTCCTCCATCGTCACTTCCCTTTCCCTACTCCCAAGAGTTCTTTTTGGGGGATTCTGTGATACAGAATCAAGAGGACACAGAAAAACAGAAATAGAGAGGCAGAAGACAAAAGGGAAGAATTTAGGCCAAAAAACGAAGCTGATCTGTATTACAAAGACTTAATAACAAGTGGGGCAGAGACAGGAAGAAAAGGAGATAATCAAGTTGCGAAACATGTGTTTGGATTCCCACTACTAGCCTTTAATGGATGTGAGTAAATAAGTAAATGCCCTTTCAACTATCTTCGTGCTCCTTGAACATGACTGTCATTCAGAGACTAAACCACATGGGTTTGCAGGTTCCTAAAGGTTCTATTTCACTGATTCCAGAGAGAGTGCAAATACCAGAAAACAAGACAAATATTTGGGGAAAGACAAAAAAACACTAGAATATATTGCTCTTCCCTTACCCCATCCCCCATCCCTGGAATAAAAACATCATAAAAACAGATAGGAGCAGAAATAAAAAGAAGCTTGGTACCAATGCAAGAATGGTTTAAAAGCCAAACCTATGGATCTATCCAGTAGCCACAGGATCAAAGAGAACGTTCGACAACCACATACATGAACAATGCACTTGCCGCTTCCCATTTCTCAATAAACACGGCTTCTAAACAGAAGAACAGAAAGAAAAAAGACGGGACTTATTATTTACGTACTACAAAACAAAAAAGAGAACAGCATCAAGAGGCCTTGGAAGTATACACCTCTGAAAATAATCTACTATAGGATCCAGAAGAAAATCTCAGAAATCTCTTCATCATGCTTTATATCATTTATGCCAAAATTGGAAATAACACCACTAGCCCCACCTCCAGTGTGCTATGCTTGTTCCGGGGCAGTCCTGCTTTTCTCCAGTATCTTACAGACATCAGTAAAATGACTTTTATATTCTTTTCACTTTCTGGAATTTTCAAATTGTTCTCTAATGATTGTATATTGTTTCTATAATAATTTTTAAAACTAACTTGGCAAAAAATAAAACAATTTCCCTTAACCAAGTCTGTTTTTTAAAGTGACTTATTAAAAATAAAATAAAAATATCCTCCCTCTTGTCAAAGAATTATACCTCAAAGAAACATTTAAACTTAGATGGATTCAGAGGCGATTTATTTAGACAAGCTTATTTTTTAAACAAGCCAGTATAATACTGATAACTTGAGAAAGACCAGAAAAAAGAACTCAAAAAATCTAACTTATGAACATAAAAATCCCAATTAAGCACTTATCAAACTAGAAAAACATTCTTAAAAATAACACACCATGTCCTAATAGGGTTCATCCCAAGAACAGGGCCCATTAAAAATAATCACCACTGGGCTTCCCTGGTGGCGCAATGGTTGAGAGTCCGCCTGCTGATGCAGGGGACACGGGTTCGTGCCCCAGTCCGGGAGGATCCCGCGTGCCGTGAAGCGGCTGGGCCCGTGAGCCATGGCCGCTGGGCCTGCGCGTCCGGAGCCTGTGCTCCGCAACGGGAGAGGCCACAACAGTGAGGGGCCCGCGTACCGCAAAAAATAAATAATCACCATGTTAATACATTAAAGAGTAAACATTTTATGGTGAATTCAATAGTTACAAAAAAGCATTTAATCAAATTCTTCACTTACGCCTGAGTTAATAAGAAAAAAAAAGGAACCTTGATAAATTAAAACACAACTCTTGCTTAACTCAATGAAAAATTAACACACACACACCCCACCCCAACATCACCACCACCACCACTATCACACCACAAAATAATCAACAGGGTATTCAAGGGGAACCCTATAAGTGTTTCCATTAGGGAACAGTAAAAACAAGGATGCACGCTTTCACCATTGTTACTTAACTCTATTCTATGTGCTACGATTAGGATGCGATTAGGAAAGAACAAAGTAATAGACTGGAAAAGAGACAGTAAAATCATATTTATTTGTAGCTGATTGTATACCTGAAAACCCCAAAAGAATCAACTGAAAAGCTCATAGAAAAAATAAAGAGATTTCACTGAAGAATTGGATTAAAAAACAAAAAAATCAATAGCTTTTTACACCAAGAATAATTATATAGAAAAAAATGAGAAAAGATACTTCTCAAAAGAATAAGAATAAACAAAACAATATATCTAGGAATGGATTTTACATGAACATACAAAACCCTGGAGGGTTTTACTGGACGCCAAAAAAGCTACTGAATCTACCAACAATGTTGTGCTTGGAAATTTTGTGATACCCAATTTTGTGAAAATGAAGACGTAATTCCAGTCAAAAATCCCAATATATGAACCTTGACGACATGACCCCAAAATTCATCTGGAAGAATAAACTCAGCAAAAATAGTCAGAAAAAAATCTGAAAATGTGATGACCGTGTAGATCTGGGGTGACTTAGACTGCCAGATAGTAAAATGTATTGGAATACTACAATGCAGGAAGAGACAGAGAAATATAACAGAATAGAACATCCAGACATAGACCCAAGTTTATATGGGAATTTAAGATAAAAGAGGCATTTCAAATGAGTAAGGAAGATATGTAGGATTCAATAAATGACGTTAGGACAACTAGCTGGTCACTAGGAAAACTTGGATCAAAAGTGTTTGTGTGTGTGTATGCATATTAATTAAGACTAGAGGGGGACTTCCCTGGTGGTCCAGTGGTTAAGAGTCCACGCTTCCACTGCAGGGGGCATGGGTTCAACCGCTGGTCAATGAACTAAGATCCCGCATGCTGTGCGGCACAGCCAAAAACTTAACTATTTTTTTTTAAAAAAAAGGCTAGAGGAAAGGTATTCTATTATCTTAGGTTGGATAATGCATTTCTTAACATGAAACCAAATCCCAAAACTGTGAATAAAACAAATGACTATTTTGATTACATAAAAAATAAACTGTGCAGAAAAGGACAGCATAAATACAGTTTAAACACAACTGTTTACCCTGGAGAGTGGGGATTGGGCACCAACTAGGAGGAGGTATGGGGGAGTGGGATTCTGGAAATGTTTTATATCTTGGTCTGGATGATGGCTGCATGGGTGTCTGCATGTGTAAAATTCATTGAGCTGTACAGTTAAGATTTATGCATGTTATCCTGTGTAAGTTATGCCTCAATAAAAAAGAAATAGTAATATAGGGAATAAATCAAGCATTTATCCTGTCTTTCCTGTAAATAGTGTATTTCAGGGTAAGCAAAGACTTAATGAGGGAAAATTCTTCTTCATCCAAAAGTTACAGTGAAATGCAAAACGAACCAAAGAATTATAAACACCATTCTGCAATCCCTAGTGAAATAAACTCTTCTAGAAAATATCCATCAAGAAGGAAATCTAACAGTGGATATACGTATACGTGTAACAGATTCACTTTGCTGTAGAGAAGAAACTAACACAACACTATAAAGTAACTATACTCCAATAAAAATTTAAAAGAAGAAGAAAAATGTCCATCAGCGTCTGTTAAAACCATGAGCACAGTGGTTCTCAAACTCTAGTGTGCATCCCTATCACCTGGTGTGATGATTAATTTTATGTGTCAACTTGATTGGCCACAGGGTACCCAAGATGTTTGGTCAAACATCTTTGTGAGGGTGTTTTTTTGATGAGAGTAACATTTAGAGCAGTAGGCTGAAGTAAAGCAGATTGCCTCCAT
Source organism: Neophocaena asiaeorientalis asiaeorientalis (assembly GCF_003031525.2). NCBI lineage: Eukaryota > Metazoa > Chordata > Mammalia > Artiodactyla > Phocoenidae > Neophocaena > Neophocaena asiaeorientalis. The sequence goes on along the minus strand of NW_020173393.1, from coordinate 3,686,805 downwards.
AACGTGGGTGGGCTTCATCCAATCAGTTGAAGGTTTGAACAGAACAAAAGGCTGACCTCCCCCTCCCCCACGCCCCTCCCCACAAGCAAGAGGAATTCTGTAGTGCTGGGTCTTCCTGGTTCTAAAGCAGACAGCCTTTGGGCTTCAGCGGCAACATCCGCTCTTGGACTGCAACTGTGTCATCAGCTCTCTCTGGGTCTCAAGTCTGCCAATCTATTCTGCAGATTTTGGACTGGCCAGCCTCCCTAATTGAATGAGCCAATTACTTATCACAGATCCCTCTCCCCTCTCCTTCTGTTTGTACGTTCTGTTTCTCTGGAGAACTCTGATATAACTGAAGAGCTTGGAAAAACACAAATTGCTGGGTCCTACCCCCATAGTTTCTTATTCAATAGATCTGGGGTAGGGTGCAAGAATTAGAATTTTCTCACAAGGTCCTAAGTGACGTTGGTGCTGCTAATTAAGGGACCACACTGTAAACCCCAGTGCTTTAGACAAAACGTTGATGGGGACATTTATAATGGATACATCCGGCTCATGACACCTGAATTTGCTAATTAATCTGAACTTCAATTTACAAGGAAATGGGGGATTAGAGAGACACGATACACAATACCATAAAGATGCAGTCAGCCGCATCCAGTGTATGGGAAAATCTAGAGAAAAAAAATGACCCAGAGTCTTCAACAAATAACTGTCGTGAAGAAAAGCAAAGGGGGAACTGTCAGAGGTCAAAAGAAATTAAAAGACCTTTGGGGTTACTGATTCAAACTAGCTATACCTATTTTTTTTAATTAGACGTTAAAGAAAATTTGGTGACATTAAAGAATTCTCATCAGTTTTGTGGTAACAGAATTATGCTTATATTTTTGAAGTCCTGCTGTGTTAGACCAGAGTTTCTTAGCCTTGGCACTGTTGACATCTGGGGCCAGATAATGCTTTGTTCTGCAGGGTTGTCCTGTGCACTGTGGGCTGTGTAGCTGCAACCCCGGCCTCTATCTGCTAGAAGCCAGGAGCAACCATCACCACCCCCAGCTGTGACAACCCAAACTGCCTCCAGGAATTGACCCCTGGAGGGCAAAACCGCCCCCAGTTGAGAACTTCTGTGTTCATACATCTTCTGAAGGATTTACAAGTGAAGTGATATGCCTGCGGTTTGTTTTTTTTTTAATACTCTAGAAAAAACTACGGGGAGTGGGGTGAGACGTCGCTAGGAACGGCAGAATGTGACCAGTGCTGCAGCTGGGTAGCGAGTACATGGGTGTCATTACTCTAGTCCCTAAACTTTAATATATATTTGAACACTTCTGATGTAAAGTTTTTGCAAGAACACACACACATACATAAAGTAATACCATAGAAACACATTTCTGACAAATGTTCATCATATTAAATGGAAAAAAGCACATCACTAGGCAATATGTACACTGTGACCTCATTTTGATAAAAAAGAGAAAGAGAGACACTCAGAATATGGATCAAAATATTCACATTAATGGTCTCCAGGTGGTGGAATTGTAGGTAATAATTCTCTTCCTCCAATTTGTAGTTTTCAAAGCACTCCACACGAGCATATACATATGATTCCGCGTAAACAAACAGATAAAGTGAGGACTAATAAAGAAGAAAGGGATTGCTATGGAGAGGTATAATGCAGGCAAGGAAAAAAAATAAAAAGACTTCAAAGCAAACACGAAATTTCAAAAAGTACAACAATCAGGGAGCCATTGAATACAGGGGCAAAGATACCTCACAGCCCCTAAGGAAATGCTGCATTAAAGCAAGCTCACTGCCACACCTGTGTGTGTGTATGTGTGTTTCCTGATACTGACCTGGGGCATCTCAATTTCATTTGATCTCCCGTTTCAGAAGGCAGAGTCACATGGAATAAATTTTAGAAAGCCTTTTCTCTAAACAGAGAATGGTATTTTCCCTGCCAAGCAAATGTTTAAAGTTTTTAAAATAATCTCATTGATGCTTAAATCCATAGCCAAGTGGAAAACTCAGCTATTAAGCTAGACTCACGCCCCAAAGGTTCTGAGTAGCAGAGGTTTAGCTCTTCTGCTTTTCAGCGCCAAGTATAAATTATTTGCTATCTAATCACCTGTTACTTTGGCTCACCTGAGTGGCTGCAGCCTGACTTTGGCACAAGTAATTAACCGTAAGCCAGAGCTCCTGATGCTATGATTCCTTCTGCAGTATCTGGCCTAAATTTCAGATGCCTCTGTCTCCAACCCTCCCACAGTATGATGTAAAAGCAACGCCACCTTCACGTCACGGTCATTCCCTTCCACTAGAATGTAAAGCCCATAAAGACAAAAACTTTGCTTTCGTACCTGCTGTGTCCCTGGTGCCTAGAAGAGGAACTGCTGCGTAGGAGGTACTCAATAAATAATTACTGGAAAGAATGATTTAACTGAACTTCCCTCCCTTTTCCCGACTTCTGGCCTTCTCAGGGAACATCAATTATTTCTAAGACCACCAAATGGTCTGAATTATCAGGAGTCTGATTCGTTAACATGCTGTTTACCCCCGCTTCCAGCGGACTAATGAAGATGCTAAAACAGGCGCCCTCCCCTGTACTACAGACACGCACATACACACACGTGTGTGTGCGCGCACACACCACTCTGCCACAACCCTAGACACCTCCACACCCTCGGCCCCGGTGATACTTTCCATTTACTCCTTGTGCCTCCGCCCCATCTGTGTACAATCTCATTGTCTTCCTAACAAAACTAATTAATGTCCAGAAGCAAATTCATGAAGCGGCATAAGTAACATCTACACCTAGAGCTGCTTCTGAATTCCCTCTAGCTGCAGACTTTTTCATTCCACCCACAAAGGCTCCTGAGCTTATTTGAAGACATGGCCACCTGGCCTTCCCCAGGTCCTCAGCAGCACACAGGGGATTTTGCTGCTACTCCCATACACTTTCTGCTCAATTCACTCCAGTGTTTGGTGTGAGAAATGGCATCAGATTCTGGAATCAAGGCCAACTCTTGGCTAAACAATCCCCTTTTTTTCCTACTGGCCTTCTGTCAATACCCACTCAGGGTCCCCATAATGTCACCCCAAATCCTCTCCTAACCACCCCTTAAAGATCTAGTCCAACTTCCTCCCAAGGAGAAGAGGAAACTGAGGCTCAGAAGCAGCATGTCAGAGGTGACCTAATGAGTGAGGGGCAGTGCAAGGACTGTGCCCAAGGTCTCCTGACCCCCAAGAGCCCAGTTTTCTTTCTCTAGAGCAGGGGTCAGCAAACTACTAACCCCTATGAGCTACATCTGGCCCTCTGCTTTTCTTGTCAATAAGGTTTTATTGGAACACATGCATGCACATTCATTTCCATATTGTCTATGACTAGTTTCCACTATGACAGCAGGGCTGACTAGTTGTGACAAAGACTGTCGAACTGCAAGCCTAAAATATTTACTATCTCACTATTTACAGAAAAAATTGATCCCTGCAAGACGGTTCAAAAAGAACTGGAAGGTAGGATGGAAAGGTCAATGCAGACACCCCATGTCAGCTGATCACCCCAAAGTCAGCTGATCACTTTGCTAGTCTCCTCAAAGGTGACCAGCTCCACAAGGGGGGGCCCCCTCGAGGCAGAACCAGTCACCTCTCTGACCTCTCTTCACCCAGGCTACCCTTGGCATCTTTGCCTTTGCAGAGATTCAGCCCCCCCGCCACTGG